>NC_026146.1:1187263-1222812 GCF_000512975.1 Sesamum indicum | reverse complement strand
ACCCTTCAATGCACAAGCTCAGCAACACTCCTTTCATTCTGTTTCTTTTTCGGCCGATGAGTCTTTCTACAAGGCAGCAAAACCCGTTCTTGGGGTTGAGACAAAGGATTTGGGCTGTGGAAATGAAATCAATCTTCAGGAGGAAAATACTGATGAAAGCTATTATGAGGAGAAGAAGGTGGAGGGGGCTCCGGTTAACGTCGTTAAGAAGGGTCTGAGAAGGGCGCTTCCGCCGCGCCTTCGGAGGGCATTAAGGTCGACTTTTAGCGTCGACAAGAGGCCACGGTTAGTTAAGCAAGAATGGAGGCCCCGGAAATCATCAGCGAACCCGGAATCTTATGAGGCTTCCGGTGATGCTGGTGCCTCCCTTTCGGCGCTGCCGGCTTCTGGTGATGAGTTTTCACATCCCTTCAAAACTACTGTGATGATCAAGAACATTCCTAACCAGCTGGGGTACGTATGCATTGGTTTTGCTTTGTCGTTCTTGTCTACATTTTACCTACATTTGCGATTCTTTACTATGATGTTTTCTTGTCTAATTATTCGTATTTCTTGTTATTTTGCAAATATACGCTTTTCTCAATCTCGAGATATAAAGATCATGTAACATTTCATTTGCAAATTTCGAGGGTTTTTGACAAGGATCGTTTGATTCTCAATTTATTGCCATTTTCAGTTGAATCAGCGGGTGTATAATGTATTTGCTGTTTGGTGTGTATGCACTAAGTTGTCTGTTTCCATGACTTCCCATCAAGAATGGAAGTCTACAAATGACCCTTTTCGGATTACTGCAAAACCCTGAAACGTTGATAGGGAATGCATGTTTTGTCTCCCTTGGCATGTAAAACTTCTGCAGCTCTGATTTGTGACTGGTTGTAATAAGAGCTCTTAGTGATAGTCTTTCTCTGACTCTGGTTGTCTAGTGACTGAACAGAGCATAAAAGGAGCAATCCTTTTAACTTTTTCCTCCTCTTTATGTCCCTTTCTGCATTAAATGTATTTAACAATCTTGTGATATGCTTTTATCTCCAAGGCATGCATGATGCATCTCTTCCGTTCCATGCCTCATGCTCATTTACTATGAGTGATTGAATGTCATTTAATGTTCATTATCAATGCTAATGATTTAGTCCATGAATGTTTCCCAAAAATATACATATAGCAAAAATTGATAATTAATGCTTTCCCAGTGCATCTATGAACCCCCCACCCCCAACTTCTTCAGTGTTGATGAGGGTTTAGTTTTTTAACATGCATATGGGTCTGTTGGTGTACCAGGAGGGATTTTATGCTCAAGTTTCTTGATGACTGTTGCAAATCCTACTCGCTGGAATATGATTTCCTCTATCTACCTATGGATTTCAGGTAATTTTGTTTCATCTGTTGAAGTTTGTATCCATATATGCTGAGTAGTTCTCGTGTTTAAATCAACAGAAAGAAAGGGAATTTGGGATATGCGTTTGTGAACTTCACTTCCGCCGTTGCTGCCCTGGAATTCAGCAAGACTCTACACAACTACAAGTGGGAAACGGCTTGTACTGATAGAGGGCCCATCACCTCCAAGAAAATTTGTGAGGTCACCTGGGCCAGGATTCAGGTATATGAATCTTCTTTCAAACATGTTCCAAATATACGTAGTATGCTTGGTTTGTAAAAATGTTAACTCTAGAAAATAAAGTTATACTCCTTTAGACTCAGTATGCCTGTAAAATGAGGGCCTATCAGCCCGGTGTGGACCGGTCAAAATCAGACCAGTCCAACCAATTTGATAATAAATAATAATATAACAAAATATATATTTCACTTCAAAAATAGTAAACTATACAAAATGAGAAGCAAATAAATGCCATGAAAAATAGATAGGCAAGTGCTTCATGGATAAATATTCAAAAAAACTCTCACATATTTATAGTGTAAATAGCTTAAGCTTGCTTTATGCTTTTTCAATATGGGACAAATAGGTAAGTGCATAATCTTGGCTTACACATTTTCAATGCGGGACAATGAGAATGTACCTAAATTTGGCTTACACTTTTTCAATGTGGGACAATGAGTACTTCTAATAGTCAATAGAGTTTTTCTTTTTTTCATAATCTATTTATTTCTCCTTTTCACCATGCTTCTCCAATCTTTTTTTTAAAATCTTTTTTTAATTTTTTTTAAAAAAATTATATGAAGGCAACGATTGCTAAAATATTGTTATAAATTATATTTATTTAATCGATTCATATATAACGTATTTGGGGGCTTTTCAATTTTAAATTTTTGTTAGTTTGAATTTTAATTTAATTTGCTTCCTCCAAAAAGTTTCTGGCCTTTTATTGTTAAATTATTATAAATTGTATCATTTTATAAAATATTATTATAAATTGTATTTATGTAATCTATTGATATATAATGTATTATATGCTACATATATATGTATATAATAATGTTTGAGTCAGCCGGGTTTTTTAATCCAGTCGGACCAGTGACCCAGTAGCTTCACTGGTTTGATTCCTGATCCGGTTCTGAAAACATTGGTCGGAATAGGTGTTTCAGTTTTGTAAGTAGAGTAGGGTCAGTAGAAGTTGTACGTGATGAGTGGAAGAGGTAATATTTATAGGTGATGGACTTACAGTTCATGAGCAACCTTGATGTAAAGTTGATCACAGGGTTGCAGAGGTTCATTGCCGGGATGTAAGTTTGGTCGTTGTTAATGAGGTCTCTGAAGACCGTAAGTAGATTATTCCCGTATCAAAGAGAACCATCTTCTGGTTTCTATCTCTTTGTTTTCTAGTCACTTGTATGTTTGATAAACTTTTGCAGGGGAAAGAAGCTTTGATTAGGAGATTTAAGAATTCCAGCTTCTGTTGTGATAGACTAGATTTCTTGCCGGTGGTTCTGGACCCGCCCCGAAACGGATTAGAGCCGAATCCTTGTGCACCTGTGGTTCTTGGCAAACTTAACCGGCCGGAGGCACGGAGCAAGACTTACTGATCTCTCTATGATAGTGTGTATGTTAGATTGTGGGGTAGATGTAGAAGATGATTAGAGACAAGAGTGTGGGGAGTTTGGAGGTGGAGCTTTTGCGAGTCCTGATGATGGCCTGTGTTTTCATCATCTCCCTGTCTATTCATCGAAGTCGGGGTGAAATGGAAACATGATGGCCTTTTCTTTTCTTTGTTTGGTTGTCAGTAGAACTGCAGAGGATTGCTGTTAAGAAATTGGTATAAATGTTGCATATAATCAATCCCAAATCTTACTCCCAATCTCGTTATCCGGAAACACAGCTTTGTCTTTCTTACCATGGATTGCATTGTTTGTTGGTAGTGTGTTAATTTTTATTGGTTTTTTAATGCATAAAATGTGATCGTAACAGATCAACTTTTGATGAAGAGGTATACAGATGAAGACGCAGTCGTCTGTTGATTTTGGTTCTGTTAAATACAATTAATCATTTTTTTAATACAATTGGAAATTATTATAACGCATTACTATGTGAAAAGTATTTAATAAATTAAGAGATAGAACATAATTAGGGTATCCAATCCAAGTGGTGTGTATCTTTTGAAACAGGAAAATATCAGACTAGCAAATATTAAAAGAGCTTTTTATGAAATGAAAATTCAAAGTTAAACAACAAAAAATATTAATTCTTTTATTAAATGAATTGAAGTGAAATAAGCATGAATCTTGCTAAATAATGGAGTCAATTAAGAATCTAATGATAAAAATTAAACTGTATACTATTAGAAACTCATAAGAGAATTCTATAGATCAAGTACTTCAGGCATTAATCATCCAAAAAATGATTTTATGCTATTAATTAATATTTATTACTATATCAAATTATATTTATCATGTACTTTAATAAGGTTATTCGAGTCCAAAGAATACATACATATTAAGAAACTTCAAACTTCCAACCACTCATACTTTATTATTACTATTATTATTATTATTATTATTTTCAATTTTCCCATTATTCAAATTTGCATGTGATTAATATCAAACTATGAGGAGAAAGATGATAACAAGAATGTACTACATTTCTAGCTCTTTTTTTCCATTGCTTGTAGCTATCTAAGACCTGGAGATCAATTCCTGAATCCTCACTATAGTTAGGAACCACAACAGATACAGCCATCCAAAACTTCAGTAAAGAAACTTGAAACAAATTATCCAGCCCGCAGTTTCCATCTAATTACTTCTGCATCGCATAATTGTACACCAGACCAGACATACAAATCGAGCAGGTTTTTGGTTCCGAACATAGCAAATGCAAATTCAGAGACAGAAAACTGAATGGAAATCCAATATGATTTAGAATAGATACCTTTGACTACAAAAAATCAGATCCAATGCATAATCTTGCATTTATAAATTACAGTCACAGAAACGCAGCCAAGTTTCACTTCTTCTTTTTGCCTGGTATGGCAACCCTCTTGCCCTTTAAGGTCCTGCAATTGTTCTTAGTCCTCTGTCCACGACAAGGCAACCCCTGAATGTGTCTAACACCTCTGTAGCATTGTATCTCCTTCAGCCGTCTAATGGCGAGAGCATTGAACCTCCTCTGCAGAGGTCACCACCAACAACTCAATTTTTCATATCTGCCCTCTTAATCTTGATTTTAGATGACAATAATCAATCAGAAGCTTATGCATACATCTCAACTCGATACAAAGATCAAGTCTCACAAAGGAAAACACTCAGAAGACAAGCAACATTTGTAACTTACTCCAAGAAGAATGAGTTATTGAGGGCGTCACCGAGAGAATCAATCTAACATACTAGCATCACCGAGAGAATCAATCTAGCATACACTTTCTCATTCTTTTTTTTATGCATTTTACAAGTTGCAAATCTTTGCAATGGCTGCCATCTTCATTCATTCATAGTTGAGCGAACACTAAAATAATGGCATCTCATCATAATAATATCCGTCAACCAGTTGAAATGCCAATGAGGTCCCAAAATCACACCACTTAATTCCCTTGATATCAAGTATCAGCAAGTTCTTGTAGTCCAGCAATAAGTTTTACTCGATTAATTAAAACGCAACCAAGAACAGTAACAAACCATACAGCAAAATCACGTTATCGCTTAAAGAACCCTCTCATATTTATCGAACAAGGGTACAATTATGATCAACACTTGGGTGGTAATATAGAGAGAATTAGGAAACACTTACGAGATCTCCTTCAATCATATACTTAGAAACCTCCTCACGCAGAGTGGTGAGCTCTTCCTCAGAGAAATCTTTTGTTATCTTATTCTCAAAGCCGAGGTCGTTTAGTATTTGCCTAGCGGCAGTGCGCCCGATTCCATGAATGTACTGCAAAGAATACTCTACCCTCTTGTTGTTGGGTATCTCAACCCCACCAACACGCGCGCATTTGATGCTAAGCCCACCAATCTAAACATGACAAACAATGAAATTAAGGACAACCCACGTCAAATTCTTGAACAAAAAAGGGGAACATGAAGGAAAAATTCAACCTTTTTACCTTGGGGAGAGTTGTGGTTAGTGGGAAGGAGAGGGAGGTCTTGGCGGAGTTAGAGATGGGGTTGGAGATTAGGGAGAGTGAAGGGAGCACTGGCGTAGCTAGTGCCTGCGCCATTGTTGATAGATACTGCTGTTTTCCGACTGAATTATGGTCTGAAGATGAAATATGGGAGAGAGTGGGAAGAAAGGGGGGATGGAGGACTGCTTTTCTTATCCTCTCGTAACGGCGGAGAGAGGGCGGGCCGGATTAAGAATCGGACTTTATCCGACCCGGTTGGCATTCATACTTAGATCCTGTTTTACAAGTTGGGCCTGGTGTGGGCAAATTCTAAGGCCTGTTTGTTCGTATATAGCATATAAATTAGAGCCCCAACGGTTTTTAGCTTGATTAATACGCTACAATCTTGTTTAAGCTTATTCTTGAATTTGGGAAAGTTAGTAATATCCCTTCTTCAGAAAATTTCATAACATAAATATGTTCTTATATGATGATTTAAGCATCAATCAAAACTTGACTTGTTTGGGTAGAAGAATAAGTGGATTCAAAGTTTGGTATCATATCCTTAGACCGATTAATTTCATGAAGTTTGAAAAATATGTTATAGGCCCTTAAGTTCTGTCTGATCAATTCCACTGTTTACCTGTGTTTGTTGAAGAATTAATGAGAAAGATTTCATGCATACAAATCTGGAGTTGTCATTTTACCAGAAAATATTTCGATAAAAAGAGAATACAAGGCAAACTACCCACACAAACATGTCAGTTGTTTCCTCCCCATAACTCCACCATTCATCACCGCAACATCCTTTGCGGGCTAGACACTTTAAGAACACAGTCTAAATATCCATGTCTAACTTAGGAATTCATCCATGTTCTAAAACGAAAGTCGGTCCAGTTTTTGAATGGATCAATATATACATGAAATTGATCGCATACAACACGGCACCACACTACTTGAAAAATCCACAAACAATTTGCTGATAGATTCTTTCACATCTGCTGGTATTCGGGATTGAATGCAAGAGCCTCGCGGTAAATCAGCTCCTTCATCTGTTCTTCAGTCAATGCATGTTGTTCAAAGTCAAAGCTAAAAGGAGTTGTGCAAACGGGCTCGTCGCTGATGTCATGTAGTGAGTTCAGGTAAGGATGGGCTAATGCATCTTCAACTGATGCCACGCAGATGTTCACGAGATAATAGAAATAGATTAGATTCATAGATCATTTTGGTAGAGAAGTTGAGGGAATGAAACATTTGCAACAATAAAGCATTAACTGAAACATTTTGAGCAGTTCCAACATTTTCTGATTCATATAATAAAGTATATGATGTGTTAAAAGCAAAAATAATTGCAACTATCACAAGTGTTGAACTTCTTAATCTAAAACAAATATCTAGATATTTGGCTAATTTCTTTGAAACTAATATGCAGCATATTACCACCGTAAAATGCACCATTACAGATAAGAAATACAACATGAATATCTCAACTCTGAAGATCAGAAAATTTCAAACATGAAAATATGGAAGGGCATTCAGAAATTTTGTACCTGTAATCCTTTGCCTAGGATCAAAAGTCAGCATCTTCTCAACGAGATCAATGGCAAGAGGGTGCACCTGAGGAAACTTTTCAGTAAATGATTGTCGGCGATAAGGAGGGAGTTGCCTGATGTATCTTTTGGCATTTTCATTCAGAAACCCCAACTCGGCTTCAGATGGGGTGCCAATCAGCTGCAAGAGAAAAAGAAGTAAAACAGTACAAAACATTAACATCAAAGCAACACATTAATGAAGATTTCAGGCGACTTCATGCATGGCACCATGCACTGCCTTGAAACCATTGAAGAGCAGCAACTAAATTTAAGCACAATCCAAGTACTTTGAGCATTCTATTGAATGAACAGATACTATCTCATCTAGAATAGAACTCACCTAGAATTAATTATATCAGATAGTCAGATACGACTTTTGTTTATAATGCTCTCTCATTTCTGCCAACTTGGACTACCTTCCCAATTCATGTTGCATAGGAAAGTTGGAATCATATGGCTTATTCTTGTTATTCTAGCATAATGCATCTGGAAAAAACCTTTTCCAGTATGGTTAACTTGCCCATGATAACAGTTATAATTGCCAAAGAGTTGGATTAGTGTTCCAGACATGAATATTTATGACCAAATGTAACTTTTTTTTAGGCAAAAAATGTAACGAGTTCACATACAGATTCATCTATTTTAGGGGGTTCAATTCACAATCGCTCAGAGAACAAAGGGTTCAAGAACCCTTTACATATAAGTCTCATCAAAGCCCTGTTCTGTTTATTCAGTAACATAGATATCAGATATCAAATCGTTGACAGTGAAAACCCGTCAGAGTAGAAAATGATCACATTAACCTGAGAATAAGAAAAAAAATACAATATTCTGAGTATGACTTTTGACATTGAAATAAAACATACCTCCATTAGAAGGCGCAACTGGTGGACATGATCCCTACCCGGAAACAATGGCTTCCGATCCATCAATTCCATGAAAATGCACCCGACTGACCATACATCAATGGCTGCAGTATAATCAGATGAATTTAACAATAACTCCGGCGCCCGATACCACCTTGTAACAACATATTCTGTCATGAAATCAGTTTCAGATGTGACACGTGCCAATCCAAAATCACATATCTTTAGGTCACAATTTGCATTCAGTAGAAGATTGCTAGGTTTCAAGTCCCTGTGGAGAACATTCGCTGAGTGTATATACTTCAACCCCCGGAGAATCTGATACAAGAAATACTGCACAAACACCACGGTAATAGCTCATCACCAAAAGATATTAGTAAAATAAGAGCCGACTTCACAGAGGAAAAAAACAAGTGTAAGAAGAATAAAGAAATGTAATTATATCTTTTGGTTATGAATGCTAAAATTAGGAAAAAAATTGATATTCTTATTATGTAAGACACTTAGATCAAGCAATGGTGCTCAAATGTCAGGGAGAAAAGCCAGGATATACGGCAGTTGATATAGGAACAAGTTAAATATATTTCAGAGACCTATTTAAAAGTTTTGCCTCATCTTACCTGCTAGATGGGAAAATATCATATACAATACATAACAATGTAGAAGTTAGAAGCTTTCGTAAATGCAATAATCCAGAAAGGCGTGCCGCTAGTATGCATATTTGTCAGTAAAATAATGTCATCAATATTTCAAGACTTCTATTCTCGTAATCAGGGCCAAATTTATTTGTACCCGCTAGTTAAAGGTTGCTGCTCTTGACTAGCTTCGAGAATAACCTTAAAATATCAGCTTCCGTAGACTTTTAGGTACAGATCCATAGAAAAGATAATTTTAGTGGTTTTAAATAAATCACGAGACAAATGCTGCCCTGTCACTTTGATATGAACCAGAAGAAAAAGTTACTCTAATAACAAAGAAGCTAACTCAAGGGCTAAGGAAGCAGCACTTAATGCATGTCGATTTTTCAAACAAGAATTTGAAATAGAACCTGACAGTGCTCCTCGGACAATGCTTGATTAGATCGTATGATTTGGTGGAGGTCAGTATCCATAAGTTCATATGCAATATAAACATCATTAAATGCTTCCCTCTGAGGTGGTGGGATTATATCTCTGATTGCGACCACCTGTGGCAAATAAGATTTGCATTTAATGATTTTTTGCTCCGGGAAGACCAGGCATTTAGTTTTTCCTTCCAAAAGAATCAAGTGGTAATCAATAACAAGATGTTAGTTGACTATTTAGTTTAAAAATGATGAAATCTGACTATAACAAAACAAGCTAGCATAAAAAATGAGATGGCATGCAGGAGTAATGATTAATTGCGCTCACAAAGGACAGATGAAATTGCAGGACAAATTGAACAAAGTTGCAACTCACAAAAGCAACACAAAGCTGAGAGCCTGAGGACATGGTACAGTATTACATAATAAAGAGCAACATGCCCTATACTAAAAAGGCGAGTACAAGTAAGGAAGATTAGGGAAAATTAAATCAGACTTCAAGCATGTGCTTGCCTCTCCATTCCTCATTACTAACCTGAGGGAACTTTAAAAAGTCATTTTCTCCCAAAAGTTGGAAGAAATATTTGAACCAGAATATATTCTTGGAACAATCTTAAACTGTTTATACAAAACCATCAAGAGAACAGATAATGTTCAATATTTTAGGTATGCTGTTATGGTAGCAAATACAACAAATTGAAGTTGGACTTTATGGTCTTAAAAAGAATAATTTTCCACAAGGCAAAGATTTTGTCAAAAATGTTAATCCTTCGGACAAATAGCTCTTTACAAGTTTAGATCATCTAATCCTTTCCTCTCCAAAGATCTCTAAGCCTCAACTACAGATTGGAACTCTGGAAGCTAGCTCACACTAGGCTCAAACTATTAGTGCTCTCATTGAGCATTTTATGAAAACCATTTATACTTCCCAGAAGATCATGAAAGTCTAAAGCTAGAAATGAATAAATAGAAGTGATACGTAGTGGATAAATTCATAGAGAGAAAATGAACAGCACATTTTCATTTTTTTTTTTCTCTGACTTTGTTTGTCAAGCTGAATAACCTTCCTTAGCTCTGAAATATGTTATAAATGACAGCTTATTAGCAATATCTAAGAACACCCACTTACTGACTTATTCTATGGGATTTACGCTCTTAACAATGTCGTTGGTATTGCAAATTTAAAAAGACAGTGTATAAGATTTAACACCTAGCCCAAAGTTTCATGCTTGGATATAGCGGAAATTGATGGCTGATTATATTTGCATTAATTAGAAAGTTAGTTCAGATGGCTGATTATATTCTCATGGCTAATAGATTATGTCTGCAATATAGCATTTGTTACACTTTTTTTCTTGCATTAATTTGAAAATTAAGTTCATCTCAGTACTTATTTACTTGTAGGATAAATTAAGCAAAGGCGAGCACAAATGATGACTTTAACTCCATTTAATTCAGGAGTACGTAAACTAAATCATAAAATTTATTTTCCAAAAAAGTCCTCTTTGGAAAAAGGGAATCTTTCACTTAAAAAGAAACTTTTTTCAAGAAAGTAGATCAACAAACTCATCAGTTGAATCCAAATTTCTTTGCCAACTACCTACTCAGGTTTATGTATCACATATGTATGGAAAACACGCATATATTGCAGTGGTTTCAGACAGGATTGTTTTTATCCTTTGGTGAAAAACACATCACATCTTCTCTAAAATTCCAAAAACAAGAAAACACCAGTTCATTAGTCTGCAAAACTACCCCCCACTCCAGTTCTGATAAACTTTAAGGTGGAGAAACCAACAAGCAGACAAAACATGATAACAACAGAATAAAAGGAAGCACGTTCTAGTGATTACACCAAATCCATGTAATACAAACATACAAGTCACCGTCATAAAATGTTTAAATTTGCCTGTTCTTTGAAGCAAAGAATCCTTATTTCCCTTCTGTCAGTTAAATTTCTTCCATCTTTTTATTATGTGATAGCATGCTGCATAAAACAGTATGTGATAGCAAACTGCACCTAGTCTTTCATTCATAACACCTATTCTAGAAAACCCCTTAGGCTGCAGTTGAAAAAACTAGGAGAATACACAGTAGCCATACAACAAATAATTATTGTGAAAAATCACACTCATACACATACGGAGAAGATACTAACGTTCTCATGATCCATGTGCCGAAGAAGCTTGATCTCACGCAGAGTCCTCTTGGCATCAATTTTATTATCAAAAGCATTTGCTATCTTCTTCAACGCCACATGCTCGTTCGTCTCGGAATTCAAAGCCGAACTTTTAAAAAATAAATAAAGAAAAGAGGGCGAATAAACTATGAAGGATATGTAATTATTGGAAGAGTGAAGAGTAAAGGTGAAAGCTTGAGTACCAAACGATGCCGTACGCGCCTTTGCCGATGGGCATGATTGGGGGTTTGTATTTAGAGGTGACCTCGAAGATGTTGCCGAAGATATTGTATTGGATAAATCGGCCTCCGTGGGAGAGCGTGGCGGGTATGTGATCGATCGGGCGGCGGGGGTTGCTGATGCTGCTGGGAAGGAGGCGGCGGCTCCGCCTCCGACATCACGGTGTCCGCCGGCTGAGCCCCACCCTCCATTTCCTGTGCGCGTTTGTTAGTTAAGAAAACAAAATAACATACAAAAAAATTAAAGAGGAAGCTGTCTTCTTCTTTTGGTATTTGTATGTCCGATTTTTTTCTTCACCTCTCTCTCTCTCTCTCTCTCTCTCTCTATATATATATATATATATATATATATGTATGTATACATTTATATATCCTGGTTTTGTATTTTGGGCCCCACCAATCTCTTCTCCTTGTACACTTACATCTTTCTACTCATCTACTCTACTTCTAATTCATCATTTTTTTTCTAAGTACAGTTGCGGACAATCCGTACTCCCACCTATTTTTTTAAATATCTATTTAATTTTTTTATTTGAACTTACATAATAAATATTTATTATATAATTAAATTAAAAATTAGAATTTGAACCCAAAATTCTCTTCTTGATTAGGGTGAGTAGTATTAGCAATAATGATGTAAGCAAAAGGTCATGATGATGCCCTCTCCTTTATTTCTTTTCTTTTTTAATTAATTTTTTCACATTTATTACTGTGTTGGGCTAATTAAATTTCTGAGTATTCAGAAAATCTAACAGTGTCTGTAGACCAGAAAAAGTAATAAAATAAAATAAAAATATAATGGTATTTATTGCTTTCAAACCATCTGACTGAGTAGTGAGAAAGAAGAGGGAAACTTTGATGCTGTCTTTCTCTTACAGGTTTTAATCACTATCACTTCCACTTCTTCTGTAATTTTGACTTTCTCTATTTTTTATATGGGATAATTACATTCTCCTTCTTCATTTTTTGCGCAATTATATATAGGTTTTTTTACGATAAAATCACATTTAATATTCATGATGTTTACTTTTATCTAACAAATAAGTTATTCTATTAATTAAAATTTATGACTTTGATGATATTAATAAAAAATTCGGATAAAAATTTCATATTATTCCTGATTGATTTATTACAAGTCAAATAAATCTTTTTATGATCAAATTATTCTTATACATTTTCACACATACATGTGAAGAGGTATATCTTTATCATCATGAGGATAGTTTAGTTACAAAAGATTTGTTTAACCTATAATAAAGTCAGTAATTAGTCAATTGAGGTATTTTTATTTTTCTTAATATTAATAAATTTTGACTAACAAAAGGATTTATTTATTATACGAAATCAAATCTCAAGAGTAATAGATGTGATTTTCCAAATCTCAATAGATCTAATTATAATCACACAAAAAATCTCATGGAATCATGGGCCTTCTCTACGGGCCCCATTTCGATTATACTATTGGGCCGATTAGTCCAAACTCCTACCTATTTAGATTTTATAATAACCAGTACACCCGAGGCCCAATCTGAAGCCCAAATAGGTGATAATTTGTGTTTACAAGTAGCAAATCATACTCCAAAGGCAAAATCTACGAAACTGTTACAGAACCAGGTTGGGCCGTGGGCCGGGCCACGCCTATCTGGCTAACCGTACCCACTTGGGCTTTTCTTTATTACTATTATGGTACAGGCACAGCCCAAATCATTTTTGTTTCAAAAAAGCAAAGAATAGGTCCATGCCTGGCTTGGTTTGGGTTTCAAAAAATACAATTGGAGATCATTAATAAGTCTATAATTAGCCCAAGACTCATCATGTCCAACTTTTTTGTGTATTTATTGATTTTGTTCATATAATTAAAAAGATATTAGATGAAAATCTATATTTAATCTCAATTCACTTATTGCAAGTCAAACAAATCTTTTTTCGAATAAGGTTGAAAATATATCTTGTCACATGCATTAACGTGTAAATGTGCATAAGGGTAGTTTGATCTAAAAACTATTTGTTTGATACATAATAGATCAATTGATGGTAAATATAGTTTTGCATTCAGGTTTTTTATTAATATTGGGGAGTTCTTGATTAGTAGAGGGATTTATTTGTAAATAATACTAGATGTAATTGTACAAACTATGAAAAATTTACGTGTAATTATATCAAACCTTAATAGAGAGTGGTGTTATTATGCGTTAATTTTTTTTTTTTAATATAAAGTAGATTGGTTAAATAGAGTTATTACAATCTCTTGTATGACATTATTACAGAAAAGTGGAAATATGTAAAAGAACGTGAGGAGCATAGACAGGGAGACAAACAAATAAAGGTAAAAGGATTAAGATTAAGTATAATTAACTACCTTAATTGTTGTTTAATCTAAAGATACTTGCTTACATGTGAAACACTTAATTAAGAACAAGTGCTGCGCAAATTGCTAAATGACTTATAATTAAAAATTAATTTATACAACTGGGGTTCATGACAGATCATTTAATCAGGCAACAGCTGTTGGAGGGAGACAGCACTGTTTTAATTAATCACTTTTAGTTTAAGACAAAAAAAAAATTGAAAATAAAATCCAATGTCTTAGGAGGCATATATTCCAAGTGGTTTGGAAAATAAATATTATGAAATATCAGTAGTTAATTAATTACTCAATACAACACCCCACCCACCAACATCTTATACCATTTCCTTTGTCTAATTGTATTTACTTAATTTAATTAAGTCATTAACTTAATCAATCACCCTGTGATGTCGGCATAAATAGCTAAAAATTAAAATAAAACAGTGTACGGTATTCTTTTTTTATAATCGCGATTCATTACCTTATCAATATTAATCGTCGACGCCTACGAACATATAACAAATAATTATGGTGTAAGGATGAAAAAGAAAATAATCATGATGGGTTTATAAAATACATAAAAGTTTATTTCAAAAAGAAACATGAAGAAGTAATGTGAGAGAGAAACGTGAAGCAGTGGGTTAGTCTTTAGACATAGTTTCGCGCGAGAAATAATTATTACCTAAGGATTAACAAATAATTAGGTTAATGTTGCATGCAACTGCATTTTATTTTACATTGATTTTTCTCCTAAGTTAGGGCAAGTTGGATGAATCCATTTCCCAACTTGACAACGTTTGATTAAAATAAGGTTGTAACTTGCCGAGGTAAATTAAGTAACATCTCACATATATTTAAGAATAAATGCTCTCAACTAGTTCTACTTTAATTTATTAAAAATAATTGGTAAATAAAGAAAAGTATAACACGGAATTAAAAAAAAATAAAATAAAAACATGCCACTTTACATCTTTTCCATGATTAGAGATTTAAAATCATGCATGTATTTGGTCAATTTATGTACTTTTTCGACTGCCATGTGAATTAAACTCTTAACCTATAAAATACAAGGAAAAATTAAAAATTAAATTTGATATTCAGTAGATTTTTTTGCAGTACGCTGACATCAAGAGTGACGTTTTAAGATAACTTAAAAATAAAGATATTTCATGTTAGTGATTCTGACCAATAATAAATGATCCCGAGAAAAATTATACAGGACAAAACATTTAATTTAAATTGGAACGTATAAGAAACGGCGATTTGTCGTATAGCGCTAAAGTTTATCATTAATTATTGAATAAAAATAAAAGTAAGAGGTGGGGAACATGGTGATCACACAGTATCTTGAATTGATAGATCTCTTCTTGAAAATAAAATATTTTTTTTAAATTAAAAAAAGTATTTTTTTAAAAAAAAAAAGGGATGAAAGAATACAAAGAAATTAATAGGGGTCAAGGGCATTGAGGTGCGGAGAAAAGTTGGGATGGCCTTTGAATGACACTAAAATCTAACTGCAATAAAAAGCAAAAATGTGAAAAATATTAAATTTGGTCTTTGGCTCAACAAGTGGGTGACTTTCGGAGGTCACAGCAGCCAATGGGGTATGGGTCCAAATGATTGTTTGGTCCCACTTGAATTGCTTTTGTTTTTATTTATTTATTGCCTAATTTTTAAATAATAGGGAGATTTCATATTATTTTAGTGAAGCACTTTACTAGTTCTAAACTATTATAAATTATAAACATAAAGTTTTATATATAGTAGCACTCATGACTGATAAATTGATTGACTCATAACTTAAATGTTTTATTTTACAATATTTATGCATCCGATCATTGTCATCTTTTACTTTTAAGTTTTATTATATGGTATGTGGGGTAAATTTATTGTACACATTCGTTGAATTTTATTGATCTTCAACCATTTTTTTTGGTATTGTTTAGATTGATTTGATAATTGATACTAACATATGTCATGTTAATTGTGGTCGTGACAAATGCAGATATTTTGAGATTTCAACGTTCATGTGAAGAATTCCTAGAGGCGTAAAGCATATATGTGATTTTTTTTTTCGATACTGTGGTTTTGAAATGTACGCACGTTAAAAATCTTAGTATAATATCCTTTCATTTACAAATTATGCAAGAAACAAAAAATTATTTTATTTTTAATACATGGTTTTTATAACGTTAATCTTATTAGATTTTAGGATTAATAATGCTTTGCCTCCCTAAACTATTCCATATAATATTTACGCCTTAAATTAATAAATGTAACATTTACCCCTTGTTTGGACAAAAATGCCCCTCATGTCTTGAACAATTATATTATTCTTAATATATTTTAATGTTTTGCACATTAAATCATCATCAAGTTATTTTTTAATTAATTTTTTTAATAAGTGAAAATTTTAAATTAAAAATAGAGTATAAAATTAATATATATATAGTAGATACACAACAAATATAATGTAACCAACAACTCATATATGATTTCTAACAGAAATTGACAAAATATATATGCTTAATGAAAAGTTAAATAATTTTTTTTAAAAAATAAATATATTTTATCATATTTTAAGAAAAAAATATGTTAAAACAATAGATATTTGGTTACTCATTTTTATCTAAAAGAATAAATTTTTATATACATGTATTGTACCATTCGTTACTTGAGTCTGTAAAAAAAAAATTCGAGCTATTAACTGACTAATTATATTTTACTTTATTATAAATAAAAGAATTTTTTTAATTATTTTTTAAAAATTAAACTTGAAATGCAAAATTGTTAAAAAAAGAATCCTTTGAACTAAATATAACCTAAACTTCAGCTGATTATTGCAAATTTATTGTAACCCTTTGAAATAAAATATAATAATAAGAATTATAAGTAAGGTGATGGTATTTACAACGTGTCCTAACAAAATAATTAATTCATATACTCTTGCAATTGGAAGACATAATTTTCAATAATTGTGGACGTCGTGTCCTGGAATTTGGGACGTTGATTTTTCAATGCTGAGGAAAACCAATTTTGGCAGAGCTGATGAGCTACCTCCCAATCATGTGGAATTTCATCTCTAATAAAACCTCACTAACAGTTAATGCTGAAATTTCCACTAATTATACAACTGCTAATTGTGAAGAAAGACAAAAAAGGTGTCGTGGTCCAGCATTCATTTGTTGTAATTTAAAAAAATTATTAATTTATTCAACTCGAATTAATATATTTTATTTTTATTTATAATATATTTTAAAACGTAAAATATAATTTATTATATTCACGTAGAGACGAAGTGTTACGGCAACTAATTTCATCAGTCATAAAGACAAGGATGTTTATACTTTCTTGAATACAGTTAGGTTTTCCTTAATTTCACTTTCTAAATCTAATAATTTGTATTATTTTAAACAATTAATAATTTATTTTTCTCTTTCATCTAAAATTGATTTCAAACAATAAAAAATATATACTCATTTGGTTTGGAAGGAGAGCTATATATATCGATATCAGAAGTTGATGTGGGTATATAGTTTATCATAATTTGATTGGATTTAATGGGACCTAAATATTTGAGAAAAAAAATGATTAAAATCAAACAAGTAAATATTTAGGGAAATGAGGAAATTATAGGAATTTAAAAACTCTCCTTTTGATTAATTTAGAATACAAGTATTCTGTTACACTGTGTAGGTAATTACCTCCCATCGTCAACATCTCTGAATATGGAAAATAAAAGACTACTTTAAATATGGCACTAAAGAAAAAGAAAAATATCCGCAAGAAGAGGACATATCACAACGTTAAAATACACGAAGAAAAAATTACAATATAGACTTTATTTACAAGTCACGTACGGAGATTATAATTTCCACCCAGAATTATTACACTATATATTATTAATTTAATCTAAAACACCAACAATTTTTCCTTAGTATCGTATCCCATCTTTTCCAAATTTGGGTTCACCGCGAACTGCAACATCGGCGGCGGCCCACAAGCCAAGGCTAGGGTGGTTTCCGATGACTCAGGGATATGCTCTCTTAATATGCTTTCAGTGATGAATCCCAAACTGTATGTCCACCCTTCCTTTATACTCTCTTGAATAACATACCATACTTTGACTCTGTCGGGGTATTTCTCCGCCCATGCATCAAGTTCATCTTTCAGCAAAATATCATCCTCCGTTCGATTTGCGTAAACCACGTACATCTCCGTATCATCTTCTGGATCCTTCAGAATTGCCTGCATCACTTGATAAATTGGTGTGATTCCTGTCCCGCCGGCGATCATAGCAAGTTTCTTGGCAAACTTTTGTTTGCCATGCACGGTGAAGTACCCTTTTCCGTTGTACTCGATGTGGCCCAGCGGTCCTTTTACGTCTACTGAAGAACCCAATTCCAGGGAGTCGAGATGTTGCGACATTAGCCCACCATTAGGGAATTTTGGGTGAACCCCTTTGAAGTAAACTTTCACCACCAGCTCGAAGTATCCGACAGTGTCGACAGTGCTCGACGGTGTGTATGCTCGCATGCAGAGCTTATCATCAATGGTGGCACAGAGGAAAATGTGTTTCCCGACAGGTAATCCCAGAACTTGGTCTTCATTCGGCAATGCAAACCGGAACAATCTCACGTCGTGAGAGAGTGAAGTTTTGGCAACGAGTTTGCATGGAATTTTCTCACGCGGCACAAGGGCGACGTTCCTCGTCGTCGACGAAACTTCTTTAATTGGTGCTAAGTGAAGATTACTACTTGCGCCATGCACCGAGTTATTCGGGGAGGAATCCGCGGAGGCATAGCCAGTAGTGATCAGCTCACCGATTCTATAGTCCTCGAGCATTTTCTTGGCCTTGTCGGAGTGTATGGCATCAAATTCCTCTGTGCAATCGGTGCCAGCATTGATGAGGATACTGTCAGTGCCGCCGGGATGATCTTTGAGGAAGCGGGTGCAGTCGTAGACATGGCCGTGGACGATGATCCAGGCAGAGTCAGGGGAGTTGTGCTTTTTAACCTCGGAGATGGAGAACGTTTTGGAGGTTGTATTCATGAATGGGGAGGAGACACTCTTCTTTAAGGTTTGGTTCTCGTTGGAAGATTTTTCGAGGTGGCGCTCCTTCGCCATCCATCCGCCAGATTGGTTGCCGGGCTGAGTTGGGTGCTCGAAAACGATCCCGATTTCTCCCTTGTGTGGCTTGCACATGTTGGTTTTTACTCGAAACCAGCAGTTGTTCATCATCCCCTGTAAAAGTTAATTTTTTTTATTATAATTCTAATCACACCTATCTAATTATTAGAAAATAACTATCATATTTTGATTTTGAAATAGGAAACTTCAATGGTAAGGTAAAGAAACATCAGGGCAATGAAAAAACTCCAAGTCATTGGTTCTTACAACAAAGTATTCAGAGGATAATTATTATGTGACCACGTGCGGTTCCACAGGATCCCAGAATTAATTAATATGCCATTAATTGAACTGGGGGCTCTCAAAGGAAGAGCATATTAAATGATCCCATTGCCTTAAAGGAATAATGGACACAGAATGCTGGCACGTGATATCACATGGTCGGTCAATTATAATCCTATATTAATCTGTTTTTGATAATTATGTGTATTTGGACCACAATACGGTTACATATACGTAAACATACCATGACATTCCAGATGAGCTTCTCGGGCTGTGTGTTGAGGGTCTCATCCCATGCTCGGACTGCAATCTCCTTGGCCCCGAGCAGGTCGAGCACCTCCACCTCAAGTGACCAGAAGCACCAACACCAGTATTTCCCGTACTTGTTAGGCTTCTCGGGAATATCCAGCACACATACTTGCCATGTTTCTCCGCCATCCAACGTTACCTCCACTCTCGTCACTTTCTTCCCGCCCCCTGTTTATTCACGTAAATTTCTATGGATTAGCAATAATTCAAGTCGACTAATGCACCCATGTCCAAAGTCAAGACTGTAACTTTCATGCCGAATATTACCAGTTATAATACTAAAATACATAGGCAGATCTCTAACCTAACTAGGTTGGCGTTTGAAATATCGGAAAGTCAAGAATGTGGGCGTATAAGACAAAAAAGTGAAAACGGAAGTTTATTGTCCACCAATCTTCATAAACACAAGGATAGGTGCTTATGGGGATCCTACATAGGTGTAAAACAGAAAAAATCTGAAATGCTGGAACTCTATATTATACTCAACAACTTACATGTCTGTCGCTAAATATGATTCCACTCCCTACTTGCTCAAGTAATTATCAACAAAATAGTGGACAAAAACAGATAATCTACTGTCGACCCTGATGTTTTAATTAAATGGTTAAAATCGAGATTTTATAAATACATTTGAGAAATTCTACTGAATGTATAATTATTTATCCTATTAAATAATTATCTTGTTGATATATGTCTATAAATTATTTTTTAGAATATAGAGATGGTATTTTTAGGACAAAAGAAAAAGGGGAAGAAAATGAAGCTACTTTATTGGGCATGACAATATTAATGACGCTTGGTAGAGATAAATAATTGTCTCTAGCAAAGTTTGGTTTGGCGAAAATGAATACTAATTATGGAATGCTGTCTACATCCTAACAATTTGCAATGCATGATGATGATGATGATGATATCATCGGGCAGTCGGTTTGCAGCAGAATTATCTACAGTTGCTACGTACGATGTGCCTAGGACAATCTCGTCCGTCCACAGCCGAGGAATAGCATTAAATGATGAGCGTTGATGACGATAGTTCTAGTTTTACTAAATTACGATAAAAGCGCAGCAATTTAGGATTAATGTTGTAATAACTGACCAGAATAGGCGTATCCCCGCAAGGTGTAAGGCCTCTGAGTGGTCCAGGAGTTGATGGGCAATATCTCTTCGTGGCACGGCGTCGTAATGACCGAGTTGATGTTCAACTCGTTGATGATGTATTCAGGCTTGTACCACCAAGCTGTTTGCATGCCATTGCCATTGCCATTGCCAATGCACAAACAGAACCCATCAGCTTTCGTTGTAGTAATATACTAAACTACAAAAGCGCAAGTTGCTATGTTCAATGTGACTGCACAGCTTTTTATACACCAATCACCTCTCTCTCTGTGAGAACCCTGATGTGCTCACACTCCTAATCTGTTTCTATCATCCTAAATCACATAGTTAAATTATTATTTATTTTTTATTCAATTATTATAAATATATTACATTGATTGTATAATAAATTTAGATACAAAGAAACTCGATTTTATTAAATTTCTCAAATGAATTATAAGATATTTCACGCCAACTCTTATTTATTTATTTTTTTTGGCATGCACATTCCAAACGTGAGAAATATATGAATATACATGATAAATATGATGAAAATTTAACCTTAATTACTAAAATCTGTGTCTTAATTTAGAATTTTGGTTAGTTATGGAATGAAAATCATTATTGGATTTCGTATTATCGAGTCAAATTATCACTTATTGAATAACTGATTCTGCTATTGAGTACTTGTATACTAATTTAAGTGGACCAAATCCTAGAATTTGCTTCCCATATTTGGACTATGTGTGTGAAAATTTTTACTAAAAAATATCTAAGCATAAATAAATAATTAGAAACCAGAGACCATTTTTGTAAATTTATATGTGTTCATCGTACCTTCAGCGTTGGCTAGTTCGGCATCAACGTGGGATGGAAGAACCCTGTTGTCCTTGTAATGATAATAATTGTCGGACTCCTGTGTTGTAACGATTATGCGCTTCAACCATTTCACCATTCTCCCGCCGATGCAGCCCGGAATTATCATTCTCACCGGAAACCCATGATCCGGCGTCAATTTCTCGCCGTTCTGCATGTAAGCCAGTATGATATCCCTCGCTGGATCCATGGCTATTTCCTTCTTCAGGCTCGTCCCATATTTCGATCCGCCGCCGCCGGGCAAATCTTCTGCCCCTTCGAAACACACGTTGAGTGCGCCTTTTTTCTTGCCCATAATCCCACATCGCTTAAGAATAGCGCGTAGAGGCACGCCCCGCCACACCGAGGTCGAAACCCCGGCGGCGCCCCAGTTGAAACCGATGGTTTGTTTGACCATGTTTTGTTCCTTGCGGCGGTTTCCGGCGCAAACGAGTGTGACGGGCAATTCTCTGCTTGGGAACTCGGTTTCGAGTTGGTGCATGGTGAACCGCATGGGTCTTTTGACGAGACCGGTGACTTCGACCGTCCATTCTTCGTAGACCGCCTTAGGAACTGGCCCGTGGTTGCGGACGTAGTGGAGGGGGACCGGGGTGATGAAACCGTGGTGCATGAGGCGGGGAAGCGGCGCCTCTGCGTTGAAGGGGTGTTTTCCGGTGAGCCGAACCATGGAGGGGTTGCGCTCCACCCAGTTGTCGGCGGTGGCCTCGTCCCGCGAGTCGAGAACCGATGGTTCTAACTCGGCGTTGGCTTTCTTAATAGCCAAAGAGTAATCATTTTCGTCATCATCGTCCTCATCACTGGAGGAGTAATCAAATCTGGCATTGCCATTCATATTGGGCTTGTTGGGGAAAGTGATGTCGGCGGATGGAGGGAAGTTGCAGCCACGAACAGGGGAGTCGGACCGGCGCTGGGATGTCGGACCGGGTTTGAATGGGCGGGGGACGCCCTGGAAGGCCGGTTCAAGGCGGCCAAATTGCCGGTTCTCTACAGAAGCCGCCATGATGGTGGTGGTGGATGGGGGAGAGGGAGGAGAAGGAAGCTTCTTTGCTTCTCTTCAGACAATATTTTTGTAGTTGTTTTCTTTTTGTTTTTTATTTTTTGTTGGAAAAGTATGAGACGAGGTTGGGGAGTTTATATAGAGGGAGTTGGCGACTATTCCTCTTCAAAAAAATATTGTCCAAGCCTTGAGGCAGAGGACCCCACCCCCACCCCCACCCCCACCCCCACCCCCACCCCCTCAATTTCAATTAATATTAAATTCAATACATTTACTATATATACATATTTTCGTTTTAATTACGAATGTTTCTGCGTCCAAGGGGGTTGTGTGTTGAGCTCTTGGGTTGAGGTGAGGCCGTGCCCCGCCCAACAACTCGGCCCTGGTTTGGTTTTACAGCCACATAAAACCACGACAAATACGATGTTCGGTTTAATTTATTTTAAGTATTTTATAAAACGTTGGACTTTATTATAAAATAAGTTTATTAAGTATTTTGATAAAACAAAAATAAGAATTTATAATTAATTTAAAAAATTAGCAATTTCTTGTATTTTCTTTCAAAAGATTATAAGCTCCTAATATGTTATTTTTAAAGTTTATTTTTTTAAAAAAATAATTTATCATATACTTTGTAGTAGTTTATAAATTTTAAAATATCATATAAATTATTTTAAAAAACTCATAAACTGA
Organism: Sesamum indicum; assembly: GCF_000512975.1. NCBI lineage: Eukaryota > Viridiplantae > Streptophyta > Magnoliopsida > Lamiales > Pedaliaceae > Sesamum > Sesamum indicum. The sequence continues at coordinate 1,199,658 of NC_026146.1, read as the reverse complement.
GTTAAACACTGTCTTGCTAGATGCACACAGCTTGACGATCTTCACATTAATTGCAATTCAAAAGGTCAAAGTAAAAATTAGTAGTATAAATAATCAGGCTAGTTAGAAGAAAAGGGCTAATAGTAATTAATTTGGGGAAGAAAATCAGCTCCAAATATTGATTTCATTATAAACTTTGAGAAAATTTTCGAGTTTGATTGAATTTGAATTAATTGCATGATAAGTGTAATATATTTATTATGTGATTGATGTACAATTCAAAACAAGTGATCAACTACAACACATGTATATTACACTTGCTTTATAATTGATTTGATTCGACCAAATTTAATTTGAGTAAAAGACTTCCATAAACTTAATATTTTTTTACCTATAATTTATATTCAAATAATTGCAATTATAAATGGTCTAATTCTGTGAATAACAAATGTATATAGTTTGTTATTCTTTGTCGTATTTGAACTAGTGATGTATTGAATTGATTTTTAAATTTAAATATATTGAATAATGTAATAAATTTACATATTATTAAAAAAAAAATCTAATTTTACTAAGAAATGATCGCAATCAGTCTGTTGATTTTTCAAACTGCAACGAAAAAAATAAAAAAAAAACACTTAAGTTTACAGTGATTGTGTCTAAAGGATGTTGTTAAAAGAAAATGGATTGCCAAAAGTATTGATCCCTAGACAATATAAACAATTAATAGGAATCAAAAAAGAAAAAAGAAATCATTGGGTCAATTAAATCTTAATTACCTATATTGTATGTAACAGTGATGTTTCGAATAATTTGAGACGATTCGCTCGAACCCAAATTTTAAACAATAAATTAAAATTAAAACTACGAGACGATTCTAGCCAAGAATTGCCAAATTTGATAATCTCACGTCTTTCGCCAAACCACATATAATTATATTTAATTTCTACCTATAATTTATTTACATAAATTATTTTTATTTTATTATACATATATATATATTCATAAAAAAAAAAACTCAACATCATTATACGAATCAACCCTATTTTTTAAAAAATTGCATTAATACCTTACGAAAATGTCCGATTCTTATATAAACTACCTCTATTTTTTGACTGTTGATGATGATCTCTATAATTTTATAAAAAAAAATAAAAATAAATAATTTATGTAAATAAACCATAAATTAATTAAAGAGTGTAAATAGAATTGCCCATATATATATGTATCGAACTGTGGATAAATTACTAGAAATTATATATTATGCCATATCGACACGTGTACAACATAAAGTGCAGTAATGATATATGTTATTGTGTTTTCTATATTGCGTGAAACAATATTGCAAGGAAATTTCGTGCCGCCGCAGGTAACTGAATCCAACATATATTTGCAGTAAAATCTAGTCCAGATAAAACTTCCCCATTGCGAACACTGCACATATACAGCTTTTTAAGTGTAGTGCTGCTTTGACGATGGTTTGCACTTCGGACCTCCAACTTAGCTTTTATCTCCATAATAGTAATGTATTAATTAGTGTATTATTTGCTATATTTTGGATTTTATTTCTTTTTTGTTTTATAAGTATAATTCTAGAATATGCTACATTGTTGTCTAATTGGACCCCCTTTTTTTTTCATATATTATGTACACTTACTATGTATAATATACATGTACTCGTATTCAATCATATTATGTTAATACTTTCAATATTTTGTTTTTTCTTTTTTTTTTTTTTATGTGTGGGTGAGAGTTTGCACGTCAATATATTGATCGGATTGAGGTAGATGATGACCTTGCAGCTTTGTCAAAATTCTTAAGGCCTTGTTTACTAAGCCGGAAAACATGGGATATCCGCGTTAATCGGGCAATGCCCACCGTTTACTTTCCATTTGCGTAGCCCGGGACGAAACGGCAAGGCCCGGTAGTGGGCTGGACACCACCCCTCTTCTGAATCCGGTGTTGGGGGCTGGGATTCGAATCCCGTCCATTTATCCCACCGTCCCTCGCCTGCGAATTTTACGTTTGTATCCTTGCTTTTCTATCGGAAATGACGACGTTGTCCCTGGTCACCTACCGACTTCAATTCTTCTGACTTTTCATTTCCCACCATTATGTCCCCCGTCATTTCAAATCTTCACTCTACAGGAGAGCTTGTGCAACCACTCTTCTCTTCTTGGTGGCGAGGTGAGTTCTTCCAGTCCAGTCAGTTGCACGCTCCGCACACCGTGTATGTGTATCTAGTTCTACTCGTATTTCATTTTTTTGTTAGTGATTTCATATTTCTAGAATCGTTAATGAAATTTTTCTCTCTCCATTTCTAACTGCAAGATTCTGGGTCGGAGTTCCGTTACGCGTTCTGAAGTCCCCCGTCCGGCGTCCTCTGTCGTCTTCTTCGGTTAGGTCGGGAATAGTACGGGATCCGACGGTGAGTTCGTCTGAAACCCTTCGCCTACTCTTTAATACTAACCCTGATGCTTTCGTTCGGAACAGTTTTATCCCATTGTCTCCAATATTAAACTTGTTATTTGACATTTGAGTTGTAATCACTGCAGCGCAGTGGCATTGCGTGTAGCGCCACTGGAGACGATCTCGTCTCAACGAATCTGTCCTACTTCCGCGTTGTTCTAAACAGTTCTTCTTTTTATATTTTGGTTCGATGCCTACTCGTTCACATTACATCTTGTCCCTTCGTTCCGCCTCCTTCCTATCCAGTTTCTGTTGTTTTTTGGGTTTCATGTTTACAATGCGTTTCACATTTTATGTTGTGTTGACGTCCTTGACATATAACCCACTGTGTTGATATTGTGAATCTAATGATGCATTTTTCGGTGCAGGTTTGCTCACGGTTGGACACTTGTTCTTTAATCATAATATGGAACTTGGTTCTGATGAGGGTAGCAGCATGCTGTGCCGTCGTGGTGCGAACAAAGAAAGGTCTGCGGGCCGCCGCATGTGGACTATCCTGGAGGAGGAATGTCTCGTTGTAGCACTAAGGAATCTGGTGGTTACAGGTTGGAAATGCGATAATGGATTCCGAACTGGGTATCTTGGCCAGTTGGAGTCTTACATCGCGAAGCACTTCCCACAAGCCAATATCAAGGCGGACCCACACATCACCTCAAAACTGCACGTACGAAAAAAACAATACTCGACCCTCACCACTATGCTTACAAGGTCTGGGTTTGGTTGGGACGAAAGCCGGAACATTGTAACCGTTGAAGAAGACGCAATTTGGGATGATTACGTCAAGGTACGCACGTAAATGTATCGTCTCTTCCATCCTATAGCGAATGATGCTACCGTCCGTTACAATTATTGTTAACGTCTTAATATTTCTGTTCCAGTTGGATCCATCTGCCAAGGGGATGAGACAAAGGGCATGGCCATTTTTTCCGGCGTGGCGCGAAATTTTTGGCAGAGACCGTGCAACTGGAGAACGGAGCACGGATCCATTTAAGGAGGCCACCGAGGTTACGAACGAGGAAATTGCAGAGACGCAAGAGTGTAATGTGCCTCATGACGCTGGCATTGAGGAGACATGTGATGTAGGCCTTGAGGATGAACCGGATTCCTCTTTCATTCCCAATGTTGATCGCAGTCAGAATTCATCCAGTGCAGTGAAACGAACTGGAGGATCCTCGTCGAGGAAACGCACAGCGAGCGAGGTGGACGATGGTTTCCCCAGATTGGTTCAGATGGTTACTAATTTCTATGAATCAGCTGACGCGCGCTTGGGAAAATTGACCAGGGTCCTAGAGAATGAGTTCGGAGATCCGGAACATCGTTCGCTCATCTTGCAACAAGTCAGAGAGCTAGAAGGCTTGGACGAGAACGAACAGTTGATTGTGCCAAAGGCAAGCGTTAGTAATGTGCAGTGTACAGATTAAGCCGAAGCAATATATAGGAACGATATGAAAGATAAAAGTGGTTAGAGGATGTGGAATATCATGCATATATAGTGGGGAAGGCGAAGTTTAAAATTGACAAAACCGTACAAATGGCGAGAACTTACTTGTACACGGCAGGGCATGGTTTCAGATAAATTGCAAAAAGTAAAGGGTGGATGAACTGCCTTGGCTATGACAAAGTGATACAAAAGAGGAGTGAATAAGATATGTTAGATGTTGAACGCAATAAAGACAAACAATAGCCAAACAATTTGTGAGATCAGCACATAATTCATTAGTTTACGACGGCGCGTCTCCTCCGTTTGTAGGCGAGCATTGAGGCGTTTCATCTGGGTCTCGTACTCGGAGATGCGATTCAAGAGTCCAAGGATTATCTCTTTAGACCTGCGGCACATAGGGGGATCCACCCATTGGAACGTGCTGCAGTACTGACCCTGATTAGAAAGACTTGAACGTGAGGCACATATACAGAGGAATTACATTATAGATGGGCACCAATGCAGAAATCCTGTATTAACGTTGATTATAGCATTAACGGCACGTCAAGTCATCACTGTATGCGAATGAGTAATTTCGTAATGAAAGAACATACCTCGTCACCAGGGCAACCGCGAAACCAGCGTCCTGGATTCAGTATAGTCCATGATGTGCGTAACATAACATCCCTACCAGAACGGCAAAAACGATCAACAGGTTCATTTGACGAGTAAGACCAGTTCCCACTGTAGGTCCCACCTTCGGTGTGGCTACTACCGAATTCGTTGTTCGAACGAGGACTATCCATCATCGATGGCCTACATAGGAACAGTTGAGGGATGAAGCGTCATGCATTAGGAACCAACTGCTAAGCTAAACCTCCTAAATGTGTAATATGTAATGACAAGTAATATGTTTAACAAAAGCAACGTGAATGACTGTGGAACAGTAGCCGTGTTGTTCAACGACACAGTACGATGAAAGTGGAATAGCGCAGCTCACAAATAGCAGGGCGAGTAGCTGGTGTATGACAAATGTTTGACATGGAGCGAAGCTGTTAAGTACAAACGAAATAAAGCTGCGAATGACTAGGATATTGGGCGTTCTGTGAAGTAGTCAGTCAGGGATGACAAAATTCACTCAAGAATTCTGAAATCCAAACTACGGACTTCAATGTGGGGAAACAATAATATGAATAAAGAGCTGCAATTACCTCGTCAGATATGTTCGGCAAAGGTTGGGAAGCTACGGAAGCGCCTGTCTGGGAAGGGAGAATACGGATGTTAGGAAACCCTAAAACTCGACATAATGTTCGGCTAAAGATTACAAGTGGTGCACATATCGTGTTCATGAATGAGGGAAAGATTTTGATAACGCATAACTCACCGAGATTAGGGCGATTGAAATCGTCGACTCCAGTGATGGGGATTAACGAAGGCAGGTGACGGTCTTACGATGTTGGAGCAGAAATTGGGGATAGGGGAGGAACGCAGAAGACGAATGTGGGCGAAGGGGGATTAGGGGGAAACCTGAGGCCATTAATTTCGTAAAGTAGTGCGGGCAAATATGTAAAAGTAAAACAATGGTGAGCAAGTAATACATGGTAGTAAACGGGATTGCAAGGAGACAACACGCTTTTCATCCCAGCAAGTAAACGGATTGCAATCCATCCCATACGCCACAATCCAACATCCAATCCAAAGTTAATCCCGCGGGGTGACAAATGGTGCAAAAAAGTAAACAAGGCCTAAATGTCTTCTCTAGGATATGACTATCCCATACCCTTGAACTGGATGAGCACGTAGATTGACCTGCAACACAATGTTTGGTTTACTAAGATGGTCACCAACTAAAATCCTCCAAAGCTCAAGCCATGTTGGGATTATAAGGTAATTGGGGTTGCAGAACTCGATTTCAGGATATTAAATGCATACCTTACAAACGGAAACAACCCTTATTTATAAAGGTAAATTATATTGGACTGTACGGACCAGGTATCAGTTTCAGAGTCCTTAGATGGACAAAGCATTAACAGTTAGGTACTACGTACGTTGTCATGTCAAACAGAGAAAAACACGATGATTTTCATCCTATTTCATATTTTTTCACATTTTTAAGGACAAATAAGTTTTTTAAGGGTTTTTTTAACCAAATAATCCCGACACATATCCTTGAATAGAACATTTTTATGTGTATATATGTATGTAGTCAATAAAATAAAGAGTTGCGCAAAATAATGTTTTCTTCCTAAGATGGAAAGAACAATATCCAAAAGGACTATGCATGGTGCAAGAGAATGCAACTTACATTTAGGTCCTAACTAGCCAGTTCGAATGCCATATTCGTGGCCGCATTTTAACTACTCCACGGAATAAAATTTAAATGATAGGGATTATGTTTAAAACCCTTACATAAGTCGACAGTATATTGTATTTCATTTGATTTTGCACATAGTTCTTTGGTGTTTAATTAGCTAATTCAATTAATTTGAGGTGAATAGTTATTTATTTAAGCGTAAAATTATATGAATATGAATGTTGACGTGGAGACATTTCTTCATGGTTTTCGACATGGCCATAATTAATAGTCGTATATAGAAATCATAATGCATATACAATAATTTTAGTGATTATTAATATTTTCAAATTTATTTAAACGTTCATTACATGTAGAGAATTACGAAGAACGTGGGGAGATTATGTCTTTGGAACTCCTTAAACATGGGATTATTATCAATTCAAATTCTACATGAATCACAAATGATTGACTACATATACCTAGGCCAGAAGTTTATATGGCTCGTCAAGAATTAACGTTATATATATTCTAATGAATTGCGAACAAATGAATAAATATATATATATATATATAAATTTTTTAGTTATGGATAATTGTATGTTGCAGGGCGTATCTAGGGCTGAACTTTTCTCCTTTTTGTTTAAAGTAAAGGAGGAATATGGAGGCTGACTTCTGTGCCTCCATCTTTGAATGAAAGAGACTTTAAGGAGGAATATGGAGGCTGACTTCTGTGCCTCCATCTTTGAAAGAAAGAGAATTTTTTGTTTAATTCTCACGTTTTTTTTTTAAAAAAATCTTTTTATGAAATTATTTATTATATTTATTTTGTTTATATATACTGCGCAAAGTTTTAATTAATCGTAAGGATTATTTCCTAATATAGAGCTTAATAAATATGAGAGAAAAGACATATGCGCACGAGCTACAAACGACTCCATATTAAAAGAATTTGAAATTCATTACTATTTAACAAAGTCCGGTTCAAATTTAGAGTAGTTGACGAATTTGAAATTTAGGAATATGAAATCCCCGACTTCAAATCCGTTAATTCAAATGTAGCTTGGAGTTATTATTCCTCTACTATATGATATTCTTCAAATAAACATTAAACATTAAATTCTCTTAATAACAAAAAACAGTTTTTTTTTTTTTTTTAAAGTGACCCTATAACTTGAGACCTTATATGCTGTAATAATTTTGACATTACAACCACCCCCCACCCACCACCCCCCCCAAAAAAAAATTTCAACCCAAAAAGGAGAAAGGAGAAACCAAAATGACTTCTGATTATGTTTCAACATTTAAAAGCAGAAAAGGATCGTGGGGGGGGTGGCATGTAATTAGACAACAATTTTTTGTTAGTTAATTTAATTCAGTTAAGATATATAGATTATTATAATTTATTTTAATAATAATAAATTAAACAAGATCCTCCACTACCTACCATTAATCAATACTAATACAATCTATTATAATTATGTGCCTATTCACCAAATTAATAAATACTTGGAACAAAATGAAAGGTGGATGCATTTAAGTAATGGTGGGGCATAGCTTTTAAGTACACAGAATGACAATAATCATGGGGAGCTTTGGTAAAAAGGTTGGCTGAATTCAGAGGTAGGTGTAAAAAATGAGAGGGGCAACATATGTATAATTAGTGCAGTGAGAAGTGGCGCATGGGAATCCCAACAGCCAAATCCCATTCAAAACCAATACATGGGGCGGGTCGGGCTTCTTACTACCTATGAACGTACGTACACAGACAGACAGAGAGATGAGAGAGCAGCCACATGATGGAAAGAAAAACAGTGAGGGTAAGGGTAAGGGTAAACTAAAATAGAAAGGGTCAGAATTCACAACTGGGGGCGGCTAATTGAAGCCGATGAGGGTTATGGAGACAATGGCCTCTTCGTGATTCTTTGAGTCACCTTGGTTTCTGCAGCTCCTACCGCTATATCCCCTTCTTTTTTTTTTTTGTCCCCATTTCTATACGTATAATTCAGTATATTACGTTCTCCGTGTACGTATATTACTGTTAATGTCACTACATGTGTGTTCTAATAATTTAACAGATATATAACACGAATTACATATACAAGAAAATACTTTTGATCATCAGCACATTAATTTGAGTACGATTGATTACAATTTTTCACTGAATGAAAGATCGTATTTGTGACATGGGATTTTGTTCTTAGATTGGATTGTACGGGTATATTTGCTGTATTCGCAAATAGTAATAGTTTCATTATGATATAGATATCTGTCAAACGCGTTTTAATTTAAAGCACAATATTTATATAATGTTGACAGGTAAATATGACGCATAAAATCAAGAAATTAATTAGGTGCATGTATATGTATGGAAGCAAATGTTGATGTCCTTCGGCAGGACAAAAATTTTGTCAAATTGTGAAAGTGAATGATATCCATAGAAAAAAGGAAACTTCACAGTCGTTTCTTTCTGTCAACATGATTGAAACCATTTAGTATCCTCTCTCCTTACATTTTCCGATGTGACCACCCTCATTTTTAATTATTTTTATTTATTTATTTATTCTGATTCACAATTGGCTTTTTGGTGGAAATAAATTTAAAAAAAAAAAAAAAGAAAAGAAAGGAAAAGAAATGGATGGGAGATATTTGCAGTTATATATCTGGGTTTTTGTCCCTTTCTTCACTTTAAACAAGAAAGAAAAGCACACAAGAACCACAACTTGCATGAGCTTCTGTGGCAGTAAGCCTTCGGCTTCAATCTTCCTTATGTTCATTGCCTATCTCTTTCCTCTCCTCACGTGCCAACAATTTCATTACTTTGTGTTTTTTTTTCCCTCTAATTAAACTCATAATTATTGTAATTAAGGTCAAGGATTAATTTAGTTCTGATCAATATAGAGCCACAATACATGTCAGTTGGTGATTTTTTTTTTCAGATTGTATTTGGATGGAATGATTTAAAATTGAAAAAATAATTCAGGGGAATCGAAAAATTTAAATTGACACCCGGTCAATTAAATTTAAAATTATTGAATTATTAAAAAATTTATTATTAGGGATTTACAATTTCTATATTTAAATTTATCAATTCAATTTTTAACACAATATCAATGAATTTGAAATTACTACGATAAATTAGGATTTCAATTATTCTTATATACAACATTGTATATACTCATGATTAATAAAATATTATAAGTTTATACATGTAATATATAGCACAATTTATAAATAAAAGTGCACAAAAACACCACATCAAATTCACAACTATAATATGATATTTTCTCCCTACTACACATCTTCAAGCTCTATATTCTACATATATCTTCTTACAATACTCAATTTCGTATAAACTAAAAAAAAAAAAAAGGTAATGTTTGGTTCTCAAACTTTACTGAGAATAACACCAAAAAAAAAAAATAAAATATGCTAAATTCTTACTTAATTTTATACATGTCCTCTTTCTTTATAATTTACTCCACTTCCTAAAATTCAAAAAACCAAACAGAACATACCTAGGGTGATATTCCAAAGTGATTCTCTTCGCAAGAAACCCTAAAAAGTTATAGCCAATCATGATATACATATATTCCATCAAAGATTCAACCACCGATTTTATTCTACCAACCAAAGAACGTATGCACATACATATGTTCTTGTTTGGATGAGTACTTAGGAATCAATAGTCACATGCAAAACCCCATTTTTCCAAAGAATTTCAACCTACCTCTCATTGCTTTCAGATTCACAAATCAGCCAATCAATCAGTCGGTAAAATTGAGATTTTATGACTAAAAATCGTAGATTCGTATACAACCAGTGTGTGAGCTGCTATTGATCTACTTTGATAATAATTATTGATGTACGATAATATCAGTTATTAATTTGTTAAATACATATTTGGTATCAATAATTATCGTATACATTGATGATTGATTTTATTACATAATTGTATTCGAATCCTTGAAAAAGAAATAGAAAAGTAAAAAGAAGTTGAAGAAACATATGAAGAAGAAAAGTTGGAAAGCAATGGACTGAAATGTTGCAGTTGGAATCATTGACCAGATACTCTAAAAAAGTTGATCAGACTCTATTAGCTAATGCAAATGGCTTTTACTTCCCACTGCAGACATTAATATATGTAAGAATCATTGAACCCACAAAAGGTGGAGAATTGTATGATCATGCTCTATATATTATCCTTCATTTAATTAAATTAATGGTGCTATTTGTATTTGACCATTATAGTTTTAAGGGGTTGTACAAGATTTTATTTTATTAAAATTTAATTCGACCATACGAGACACGAAAAAAGGAGTATTGACAGATTTATTTTATCATTATTAATTTGTATTTTATGGTCGGTTTCTGTATATTCGCCAACATAAAATTAATGTTTAAAAAGAAATAATAACAATAATAAGAATAATAATAATAATCCGTGAGTGTATACCTTCTCATTTTTTTACATTTCTTCTGACGTAGAAGAGAAAGACAATGCAAATTTTTATACTTAGATACGGTATACGGTGATGAATACAAGAAAAGGACAGCACAAGTATAAAGAATAGATGTTTTTGGTGTTTAACTGGGCTTAAAAATGTGGGGCTACATAATTTAAATTCATTAAGGTCCTTTCGTTGGGTTTGTGGGTCAGTAAATGGGCTACATCAGTACACTCTGTAGCCCATATTAGTAAGAGGTATGTAAAAGGCCAGAGATGTAGGCCCAGTCAATGGGCTGATCAGGCTAACTGACTCAGTCCAAAAGGGCATTACGAGATCCCTTAGCCCACAGAGACTGTCATATATAATTTAAAGAGTTCGCTTAGAGGTTTACCTTAATTATAAATATTTATTTATTATTAAAAAATTATAAATAAATTCTTGAAATTTCAAATATTTGAATATATATTGCACTCTTACATTGAGGTATTAAAATAGAGTATTTGTAATTTAAGGAGAGCATTTATGATTTAGTGAACAATGAGTGGATATTTATACTTATAAATAACTTTAGGGATGGTCATAGTAATTTATCAATTATAATGTAAGTGTATTATCATTTAAAAAAATCTAAATTGAAGTAAGTAATATTCATGTATTTTCTTTTCTTGATTTGAACATGGTAATTTGAATAAAAAACAAAGTAGGAGATAAGGATGTGAAAGTGAATGATGGTTGGGCATCTAGAAATAATTGGACAGGTGGTGGAAATAATGTCCGTAGACTAATTGGCCATAAATTGACGAGGTCATCTCAGTCGCAGTTATTACACGTTCCAAGTCAAGCGGGGTGGCAGCTTTCGTCTCAAATCAACCCAACCTACTTTTTCAACCGCCCATTTACTACTCTTGGAATTCTTTTATCTAAATCAATTTTCGTTCAATCTTACATTACACTTTATATATAATTATTTCTAATTTGATCAGACTTGATTATTATTATTATTATTATTGAATTCAGATATGTATCCAAGTGAACACTCATTCAATGATTCAAATATATGAATATACGTAATCAGTTGATTCAAGAATTAATAATTCACGTAAGTTTGTATATGGAAATTTTGTTATCCAAGTTTTGAATTGAGAGGATCCAAAAATCCAATAAGCTTCAAGACCACAATGTTTGTTGCCGTGGGATACTCTAAAATTCAGGGATATATAATATTCATGCATGCATTAGATCTTTCAAGAAACTGTTATATTAGAATCTTGTACTAACCAAAAATACTACTGCCATATATGGTGGGATGATTAAACTATATATCAAAAATTTTAATTCACATCGAGTTTGGTTGAACCATAAAAATAAGTGCAATATATTTATAATGTAATTAGTACATAATTTTAAAAAATGATCAATCATATAATAAATGTATAATTTAAAAAAATGACTCTTGCGTCCTACTTGGGATGAAAATAGAACAAAAAAGTCTTTTTGGTTTTAATTGGAGAATAGGAACAGGGCGCGGGCGGGGTCCAGTGCAATAACTTTTCTAATTGTTATATATAGACGCTGCTTTCTTCAGTACCTTAAAACCACTTCATTAGTCACAGTGAAACTCAGTAGTTCCAAAGTAGACAAAACAAAAAGAAGAAGAGAAGAATGGATAATCATATGGGAGTTATTACTACCAAAGTGCTGCAATTGTTATTGCCACTTCTTTCAGTACTGTGTATGTTATCATATGCGTCTGTGTCGGCTTCACGACTCGGGGACGCGGTGG
>NC_026146.1:1128315-1187253 GCF_000512975.1 Sesamum indicum | reverse complement strand
CAAACAAGGCCTTATCGATGAAGGTGGCCTTCTCTCATCATGGGGAGATGCAGACAACCAAAAAGAATGCTGCGAATGGCATGGTGTCGTGTGCAGCGAAACCACTCGTCATGTAATTGGTTTGAACCTACCATTTGCGGAATTGCATGGCAACCTTAGTCGGGCCCTGCTCGAGTTGCAACAGTTGAATCATTTGGACCTGAGCTACAACGATTTTGATGGGAAAGAGATCCCGGGGTTCATTGCTTCTTTCCCGGAATTGCAACATTTGTATCTTGCTTATTGTGGGTTTTCTGGGATTATTCCTCATCAGCTGGGGAATATGACCAACCTGAGAACACTTGATCTATCATGGAATAGGCTTGAAGGTGGAATCCCAATATCTTTGGCAAATTTAAGTAGCCTGCACTACTTGAACTTGTCACACAATCAAATTACAGGATTCATGCCAGAGCTGAGAGGACTTATTTCACTCAGAGAATTACATCTCAGTCACAATTTATTACGAGGAGTTGTCTCTGAAGCTCACTTCTCCAACCTCCACAGCTTGAAACTCCTGCATTTGTCCTATAATTCACTTGTCTTTAACTTGAGTACAACCACAAATAATTGGGTTCCTCTTTTCAACTAGATGTCATGGATGTAGCATCTTGCTACTTGGGACCTCATTTCCCGGAATGGGTTCAAACTCAGAGTAACATATCACATCTTGGTCTCTCTGGTGCCGGTATATCAGGTCAAGTGCCGGAGTGGTTGTGGGATTTTTCTCCTAGACTTCAATACTTGAATGTTTCTCATAACCAGATAAGTGGCAAGGTTCCAGATTTGTCATCAAAGTTGTCGCATTTTCCCATAATAGATATTAGTTTCAATAATTTTTCAGGGTTATTACCACTATTTCACCCCACTTCTGCAATATTACAGCTATCAAGAAACATGCTCCGAGGATCAATTTCATCAATTTGCAGCATCAACTATACTAATCTGACGTTGCTTGACCTCTCATATAACCAGTTCTCAGGCCCGCTTCCCAGTTGTTGGACAAGCATGTCAAGATTGTCCATTCTGAACCTGGCGAACAATCATCTTTCTGGTGAAATTCCACAGAGTTTAGGCCAATCCAACTGCTTGTTCCTATCTCTGCAGTTACAAAGCAATAATTTGATGGGAGAGTTGCCATCCAGTTTGAGGAATTGCAAACATTTGACAATGCTTGATGTTGGAGGAAACCAACTAACAGGAAATATTCCAGCATGGATAGGAGCAAACCTTGGGATGTTGAAGCTTCTTAGTCTACGAGACAATGAGTTTTACGGAACGATCCCTCCCCAAATATGTCATCTCACCCAAATCCAAATCTTTGACCTTTCTAGGAACAACATATCAGGAAGAATTCCCCAATGCTTCAACAATTTTACCTTTCTGGTTCAACAGGACATATCTACTCCAAACATGATTCCTCAAACTGAATTTATAGTAATACATTGTGAGAATGCATTTGTTTATTGGAAAGGACAGGAGAAAGAGTACAACAAAACTCTACGATTACTTAAACTCATTGATCTTTCCAGCAACAGACTTGTGGGGAATATTCCTAAACAATTTTCCATGTTGAGGGGATTAATATCCTTGAACCTGTCAAGAAATCACTTGACAGGAAACATAGACTCTGAAATCGGGCAGATGAATGTGTTAGAATCTCTGGACCTCTCCAGAAACCAGTTATCGGGTGAGATTCCCGTTGGCTTGGCTGAATTGAGTTTTCTGTCGGTTTTGGACTTATCGTTCAACAATTTGTCAGGCAACATTCCATCAGGTACTCAGCTGCAAGGATTTAACGCATCGGTGTATGCTGGAAATGATGGACTTTGCGGGCCTCCTCTAGCCGCATGCCTTCCTCTTGATGGCCCTTCCTCGGCCACTGGCATCAAATTTGATACCGATTTTTACATTTCTACGGTACTTGGCTTTGTTGTTGGTTTCTGGGGATTCATTGTCAGTTTGGTACTAAACAACTCATGGAGAAAAACTTATTTTGACTTCTGGAACAAAATCTGGGACTGGACAACCTCGACCACAAATGCAAGAAGATTAAGATGTGAAGGTTTTATAATTAAGTGGCAGAGGTAGTAAGTTTATATTTGTATCATCATCCTTGGTTGTATATCTTACTTTAATTTTAAATTTCATATATATCAGAATTATCTGAACCTGTAGTTGGATATGCATTGTAAAATGTGTTTGCTTTTCATCTTCATATATATTCCTTTACCTTTTTTCCTAACTACTCCAAACACGCGATCAAGAATTAAAGTAGTACTGCTCTCTTTTTTAAGTCAGAATTAGTGACGATAAATCAAGTATTAATGGAGTAATAATTTTTTTATTTTGATTGAAATTTAAAATTCTAGTTGGTAAGTTGTGTATTTTTTTATTTGAGCAATGGGGAAGGGAAAGTGAGACTAGATTCGCTAAGATTTTTCTTGCGTTTTTATTATTGTTGCATAACTTAAATGCAAGTACTGGATAACAGATTTATTGCCAATTGGCTCTATCTTTAAGTCCTTAAAATTTTCCGAGCAACAACTTATTGTTTCATTTTAAAGTAATTCAAAAATTCAGTTGAAACGTTCAAATCAATTCTTAATTTTCTCAATTATTTTCTGCTAAAAAGATAATAATAAATATTCATTGAGAAAGATATCTAATCAATGGGATTTTCAATTAACTTCTATTCATTCTAAAATGGTTATTTGAATTAATTTTTCGGGTGATTCTTGACTAAGTATTCAGACCAACTTATATTCAGAATATCATCATATGTATATAATAAACCATAGTGTAATAAACTATGTGACCTGGTCGTCGCCGAATAACTCATATTTCAAATTTTTTGCTCGGAAATTCAAAGACGACTTTTAGCTAAGTAAGACGGGAATGTTTTACTATTCTTGAAATACATACACAGCCTGTTTTCTTATCATTAGTCCTTCTTAGAGAGAGAGAGAGAGAGAGATGTTGTTGCTGATTCTTTTCTGTACCGGATACGGTGTTGTCTCGGGTTCGCAAGTTGGGGAAGTAAGGTGCATAGAGAGGGAAAGACAAGCCCTTCTCAACTTCAAACAAGGCCTTATAGATCGTAACGACGATCTCTCCTCATGGGGAGGTCAAGAACACAACTGTTGCACATGGAAAGGTGTGTCGTGCAACGGTTAGACTTCCCATGTGATCGGTCTGCAACTTCCCGGCTATCAATTGCAAGGTAACATTAGTAGTGCCCTGCTTGGTTTGAGCACGAGTCTTGTCCGTGTAGACCTGTCTGATAATCAATTAGATGGTCTCATCACAGATGCATTTGGAAGTTTCATTTTTCTTGAGTATCTTGATCTGTCGGGGAATCGGCTTGAGGGTGGAATTCCAGAATCATTCTCGGATTTAAGTCGTTTGTACTTCTTGGACTTGTCGCACAATCAACTTATAGGATTAGTGCCAGAACTGAGAGGGCTTATTTCACTGAGGGAATTACACCTCAGTCAGAATAAGCTAACAGGAATACTAGGTGCAAGTTTTGGGCAACTTCCCAAGCTTGAAATTTTGGATCTTTCTTACAATTTCTTACAGGGCACTGTCTCTGAATCCCACTTCTTGAATCTGCGCAACTTGAAAGTGCTGGATTTATCCTTCAATTCACTTGTCTTTAATGTGACAACAATCACAGCTTGGGTTCCTCCTTTTCAACTAAATGTTCTAAAGCTAGCATCTTGCTACTTGGGACCTCATTTTCCAAAATGGGTTCAAACTCAAAGTAATATATCACAGCTTGATCTCTCTTCGACTGGGATATCAGGTCAAGTGCCCAAATGGTTGTGGGATTTGTCTCCTAGACTAGAATACCTAAATCTTTCTTATAACCAATTCAGTGGTAGAGTTCCAGATTTGTTAGTGTCATCCAAGCTCTCAGCTTATCCTGTAATAATAGATATCAGTTACAATAACTTTTCAGGTTTTTTACCATTATTTCACCGGGAATCTGCAGTATTACAGCTTTCTAATAACATGTTCCAGGGATCACTTTCTTCGATTTGCAGCATCGACTATGGAGGGGGTTTGCTTGACCTCTCATATAACCAGTTATCAGGCCCGCTTCCCAACTGTTCGAGCATGGAAAAAATAGCCGTTCTAAATCTGGAAAACAATCAGATTTATGGTGAAATTCCGCGCACTTTAGGCCAATCTGAATGCTGGTTCCAAATACTATTGTTGCGAAACAATAATTTGTCCAGAGAGTTGCCTTCCAATTTGAAAAACTGTTACATATTGGCAGTTCTTGATGTTGGCGGAAACCAACTAACAGGAAATATACCGGCATACCTAGGAACAAATCTACCAGACTTGCAGGTTCTTAGTCTCCGACGCAATGAATTTTTTGGAATGATTCCTCCAGAAGTATGTTATCTTACCAGGATCCAAGTCTTGGACCTGTCTGGAAATAACATATCAGGAAGAATTCCCAGATGCTTCAACAATTTTACTTCTTTGGTTCAATCTAAGTTACCTAACAGCACAACAATTGATACGTTTCGTGCGTATCCTCTCCATCAGTATAGTTCTGATGTGTTGAGTGCACTTGTTTATTGGAGAGGTAAGGAGGAAGAGTACAGCAATACTCTAGGATTCCTTAAACTCATTGATCTTTCCGACAACAGATTAGTAGGGAATATTCCTAAAGAGTTCTCCTTGTTGAGAGGATTAATATCCTTAAACCTGTCGAGAAATCACTTGTCAGGAAAGATAGATTCTGGGATCGGCCAAATGGAGATGTTGGAATCTCTAGATCTTTCAAGAAACCATATATCTGGTGAGATTCCCATAGGCATGGCTGACTTGAATTATCTAGCGGTTTTAGATTTGTCAAACAACAATTTATCAGGCAGTATTCCGTCAGGCACTCAACTACAGGGATTCAATGCATCGGTATATGCTGAAAACAATGGACTTCACAAGCAATTGATGATCATGTAGGGTAAGAAGACAACAAATTTGACAAGGGTTATTACATTTCTGTGGTGCTTGGATTTGTTGTTGGGTTCTTGGGAGTCGTTGTCATTTTGGTACTTAACAAGTCATGGAGAATGGCTTATTTTGGCTTTTGGAACAACATCTGGGATTTGGTCTACGTGACAATTACCACCGTATATAAGAGAAGATTTAAGTAGACGATTAAGCTTTATAAGTATGTTTGTATTCATATCAGAATCTCCATTTATATTAGATTGCAAACTATTTTAAATTTTACTTATAATAAAATTAATTACTAAATTATGAGTTATCTTATAAATATTTATAAATAATGTGAGTAGAAAATAACGAAATAATAAAATATTATTATCAAGCATATTCAAACGTAAAATATCAAGTAATTAATATAGTTTAAATAAAAATAATTGTAAATTATCCAAAATTTTCTTTTAGTATATTTATTACTTATTATCTAAGGGTAAAATAATCATTATATAAAAAATATTAATAAAAAAATAAATAAAAAATATCAATCGAGTACAAGAATAATAATTTTTAAGCCCTTGGTTTCGATGATCCTTATTGGGTCTTATGAAAATTTTATTGGGCCTGTAAACGTGCGCTGCTGCTGGAGAAGATAAAGTCGTCTCAGAATTTCCAGTTAAGATCGTGGCTCACTTAGCTGCATTACTAATTTATAGAGGTGCACACGGTGCGATTTTAATTTTTTTAAGATTATTTTTAAATTTTATTATTATTAATAATTTTATAAAATATTTTTTTAAATTGTTACTTTTAAAACCAAAATCAAAAAGTATGGTTTGTGCGAATTCGGGCAATTTTGAGGTCTTAATACTTATAACAAAAGTAAGATGTTGAAATTTGTATATAATAATCAAGAAAGACGAACATTATGCACCGTAAATCACCAACACTCTTCACAACTTTAAATAGATTAAAGTATAACAAAATATATAGCAATCCAACAAGGAAATACTTAATCCAACATAAGTCAATGGATGGTTATGGGCATATTAAATATATTATTAAGAAAGCATATCAAATTTAATTCCATTCTTAATCAATATTTGATAATTAGTACTATGTAATACTCTAAACCTTGCAATTGAGAATCTGTAAGGAATAGGCATCGACCTGACTTTCTTCATCGTATGAATGTCATCTTACATAAGCACAACTTAACTATTAGTGTATAGTACAAAGAACGTTATCCAATTGTGACACTTATTACTATTTAATGTTAGCAAAAGGTAAAGAAATAAAATATCATAAAAAAATATATGTAATCATTCATACAAATTCAAACCTAATGAAGATTCATTTCAAATTAGTCGTATGTGTCCGTTGAGGTTGAATAAGACTTGTTCCTTCTAAGTCTGAGAACAATCAAATCATTATCAAAGATTCAATAAATATTTAAAAGCATAAATTGAGGGAGAACAAAGATAAAGAGCAAAAAGATAAAACATAGATAGAATACGGTAAGAGAGAAAAAAAAGAAGATGAAAAGGAGAAGAAAAAATAGGGGACGAAAAATGGATGAAAAATTGGGATAATCATTTTATGGGCTTAAAATTTGAATTAACTTAAAGCATTAAGAAATTTTTTTTTTTTAATAAAGTCAAATATAAATTTTACAAAAATGAACTTTGTAATATGGATCTTTGATAATATATGGATTTTTTTAATATGAAATTCATCTAAAAAGTTAATTATTTTATCAAATTATTATATATATAATTTAAAAAATTAATTATATTGATACGTGCGATTTTAGCACGGATCCAACAGACTTGGACTTCGAGCAATGAGCCCAGATCGAGCAACAAAGGATTCGAAAGAAAATAACCTGCAAAACAAAGAGTTAGCACTCCAATACCCAAGTTAGTATTAAACTTAAGGAATAATAATTCGAAATAATGAAACGTATTGAGAGAATGAATGTAATAATGTAAAGTAGAAGTAAAAATCGTGTTTGATAGTGCAGAATGAATGCAACCGAGCATTAGCTAGAATTTAGCCATTGAAGGTGTCCCCCCCAGGACATAGAGTCTCTATTTATAGCAGAGTGTCCCTCTTCGTCAAGGAACCCAGCGTGCTTCCTATTTTTGGGATAAATGGATAGAGTTGGTTGAGATAAGTCATGATCCGTCCCTATCTTTTAGCAATCTTGGGGTTAAGATCGTTATTCGAATGAGAAAAAAACCCAAAGCTGAGGAGGACTCCTAGTTTGCAAGAAGTCTAGCTGACTCAAGAGTCCGAGCTCTTGAAGGAACCTCCTCGACACACACTTTCCAAGCTAGATAGAAGTACACGCGGAGGGTTCAAATATGTGCCAAGTGTGCTCTGAAGAAGGATATGGAAATGGGTGCTGGGCTAGTTATCTGGTGTTTGGGCCATAATACTGGGCTATGCTAAGCGGGCCTCCTCCACCCGAGTTGTCGTATTTATGGAAGGGAGTCTTGGATCTTCTCGCTTGTTCTTAGGGCAGACTTTCTTAGGCCACATCCATCATATATATTTAGTGTTGCAGTTCAATTTTTTGTGGTTTATTTAAGCTCTAAATTAAAACTAAATCAATAGCACTATACGATTTTACTCAAAATTTAAAATTGCAATTTAAAAAATAAATTATAAAAAATAATTCGATTCAATTTGATTTGAGTAGTTGTGGACGGTTTGAAATTTTTTTTTATCACCCCTATTAATTTACTACACAGTATAAGCTTGTACTAGTAAATAGCACTGTCAGTCACAATAAAAGCATTATTGTATTTTATAGTGATAATCACATTATGTTTCCACGAATTTTAGTGTAATTATACGTAAATTCTTTATGATTTAAAAAATTAAATATAGCACCTCTAATGTTTGTTTCTGTTTAAATTCATTTATTAGTTAAAATTCACTAAATTTTCTAATATTAGTAAAAAAGAGAATGAATAAAAATTCATATTTACACAGAATTGCCTTATTATAAATTAAACAAATTTTTAAAAAATTGCACAAAATTTTATGTGACTAAAATTAAAAACGATGATTTTCTTGGGCCTAGCAAAGTGGGCCTAAAGTTTTGTCGTCGGCATTATGGCTCACTAAATGCTATAGCCCATATTAGTATAATACGTATGTTAAAGGCCACAGAAGATAAAGAGGATTCGGGTCTATGAATGGGAAGTTTTAGATTTGGGCGGGGTTTTCTGAATCCGGACCCAGATCCGGTAGAGCGGTAATTGTAAATCATAAGTGTATTAACACTTAGAACATAATTAAATTGATCGTAATCAAATTCAATTTGAATAAAACAATATTATATATATCACACGAATTCTTGCAAAGTTCATGGGAATTCTTTTTTTTTTTTTAATTAAAGAAAAAGAAAAAGGAATCGGGTTTCTGCATTTAATTTGATGAACAGAAGAAAAAAATGAGCAGACAATAATAATGTGAATGATGTCCTTGGAATATCAAAGGCCATTCCTCATGCATGAATTAGAGTTGATTTGGACATAAACTGATCAAGTCTTCTAACAAGAACTGAAGCAACCTGGAAGTTATCTCAGAAGGCTTGACCTTGACGTAGCAAGTGAAGTCAAGCGTCGAGCAATTAATGCACACGGATATGCCCCAAAAGTCTACTAAACTTCAGACCATGAAAGGAATTGATTAGCCTGAAATTACAGGTTGATATATAGGAAAGCTATATTCTGACATGGGTCTAGCTGCTGGTCACCGGACGTGTGGACTGGAAAAAACTCCCTGCTCAAAAATTCAAAGATGACTTTTAGCTAAGACCCGAACCCTGCACGAGCCTTTTTTCTGTTCTTGAAATATATACACAGCCAGCCTGTTAATAACCTTATAGCCATTTCATAAAGAATTCTTGAGAGAGAGAGAGAATGGATTATCATAAAAAATTTATTACTACAAAACTAGTGCAATTGTTTCTGTTTTTGCCGATTCTTTTGTGTACGGGATATGGTGTTGTTTCGGGTTCGCAAGTTGGGGAAGTAAGGTGCATAGAAAGGGAAAGACAAGCCCTTCTCAGCTTCAAACAAGGCCTTATAGATCGTAATGACGATCTCTCATCATGGGGAGCTCAACAACACAATTGTTGCACATGGAAGGGTGTGTCGTGCAATGATAACACTTCCCATGTGATTGGTTTGCAACTTCCCGGCTATCAATTGCGAGGTAACATTAGTCGTGCCCTGCTTGATTTGCAGCATTTGAATCATTTGGAATTGAGTGGCAACGACTTTGATGGGAATGAGATCCCTGGATTCTTTGGTTCTTTTGAGAAACTACAACATCTGTATCTCGCCCGCAGTGGTTTTTCTGGAATTATTCCTTATCAACTAGGGAATATTTCCAACCTAAAAACACTTGATGTCGCGCATAATTCAGCTCTAGAGGCCGACAACCTTGATTGGCTTTCTAACCTCTCTTTCTTGACTCGACTTGATTTAACTGGCATCAAGATAAATGACACGAACTGGCTACGAGGAATACACGGACTCTCTAGTCTTAAGGAACTGTACTTGGCTTCTTGTGACATTCCCCAGCTTACACCATCTTCTCTGGATTTCTTTGTTAATTCTTCTTCTCCATCTCTTGTTGTTCTTGATCTGTCAGGTATCAAGCTGAATTCTTTAGTATTTTCTTGGTTAGGGAACATGAGCACAAGTCTTGTCCGTGTAGACCTGTCTGATAATCAATTAGATGGTCTCATCACAGATGCATTTGGAAGTTTCATTTTTCTTGAGTATCTTGATCTGTCGGGGAATCGACTTGAGGGTGGAATTCCAGAATCATTCTCGGATTTAAGTCGTTTGTACTTCTTGGACTTGTCGCACAATCAACTTACAGGATTAGTGCCAGAACTGAGAGGGCTTATTTCACTGAGGGAGTTACACCTCAGTCACAATAAGCTAACAGGAATCCTAGGTGCAAGTTTTGGGCAACTTCCCAAGCTTGAAATCTTGGATCTTTCTTACAATTTCTTACAGGGCACTGTCTCTGAATCCCACTTCTTGAATCTGCACAACTTGAAAGTGCTGGATTTCTCCTTCAATTCACTTGTCTTTAATGTGACAACAATCACACCTTGGGTTCCTCCTTTTCAACTAAATGTTCTAAAACTAACATCTTGCTACTTGGGACCTCACTTTCCAAAATGGCTTCGAACACAAAGTAGTATATCACATCTTGATCTTTCTTCGGCAAAAATCTCAGATCAAGTACCAAACTGGTTGTGGGATTTGTCTCTTAGACTAGAATACTTGAATCTTTCTCGTAACCAGATAAGCGGTGAGGTCCCAGATTTGTCATCAAAGTTCTCAGGTTTTCCCACGATAGATATCAGTTACAATAACTTTTCAGGTTCTTTACCATTATTGAACCCCAACACCTCAATATTACAGCTCTCCAGAAACATGTTTTGGGGATCAATCTCATCGATATGCACCATTCGTCTCTTGTTATTCCTTGATCTTTCATATAACCAGTTATCAGGCCAGCTTCCCGACTGTTGGATGAGCATGGGGAGATTAGCCATTCTGAACCTGGAAAACAATGATATTTCTGGTGAAATTCCGCAAAGTCTAGCCGAATCTCAGCTCCCGCTCCTAACACTGCAGCTACGAAACAATAATTTATCGGGGGATCTGCCTTCCAGTTTTAAGGTAAACCAATTTATGACAATGTTGGATGTTGGAGGAAATCAACTAACAGGAAACATCCCATCATGGCTAGGAACAAATTTTAGGAGTTTGAGAGTTCTTAGTCTCCGAGACAATGAATTCAATGGAACGATCCCTCTTGAACTATGTGACCTTACTGAGATTCAAGTGTTGGACTTATCCGGGAACAACATATCAGGAAGAATTCCTGGATGTTTCAACAACTTCACTTCTTTGGTTCAACCTAACAGAACAACTGAAATGTTGAAACTTGCTCCTAGTTTTGTCTTCACAGATGGTTCTCATTTTGATGTCGATTTCTATATTGAGAATGCACTCGTTCATTGGAAAGGGCTGGAGCGAGAGTACAACCGAACTCTACGATTACTTAAACTCATCGATCTTTCCAGCAACAGCTTTGTGGGGAATATTGCTAAAGAATTCTCCTTGTTGAGAGGATTAGTATCCTTGAACCTGTCAAGAAACCTCTTGACAGGAAACATAGATTCTGAAATCGGCCAAATGGAAATGTTGGAATCTTTAGATCTTTCCAGAAACCAGCTATCTGGTGAGATTCCCATTGGCATGGCTGGATTGTATTATCTGTCGGTTTTGGACTTATCAAACAACAACTTATCCGGCAGTATTCCATCAGGCACTCAGCTGCGGGGATTCAATGCATCGGCATTTGCTGGAAACAATGGACTTTGCGGGCCTCCTCTAGCTGCATGCCTTACCCCTGATGGCCCTCCCACTCCCCACCCCACTCCCACTCATGATCAAGGGAAAGAAGACAGCATATTGGGTATGGGCTTTTACATTTCTGTGGTACTCGGCTTTCTTCTTGGATTCTGGGGATTCATTCTCATTTTGATACTTAAGAAGTCGTGGAGAATTGCTTATTTTGGCTTCTGGAACAAGATTTATGATTGGCTCTACGTCACAATTACTATCATATATCAGAGGAAATCAAGATCGCAATGGTAATATTATTAAGGGGTTTATCGTAATTTACCTCCTCTCATATTATAAATAATTAAATTATCCCCCTATAAAAAAAATAACAATTTATCCCCGTATTATTTAAAATAAAACAGTTTAGGTAAATTGTTTCATTTAAAAAATATGAGGGAGTAAATTACTGCTAAAAAATACAAGAGGAGTTAAATTACTAATTTTTTTTTTCATAAGGAGATAGATTACTCATTTGCAATATGACATAGAATTATTTGCATTTTTTTCTATTATTAACTACATTTGTTTGTATGTATTGTAGGGGTGTGCAAAAAAACCGAAAACCGGCCGAACCGAACCGAAACCGAAAATTCGGTTCGGTTTTTTGTAGGGGTGTGCAAAAAAACCGAAAACCGGCCGAACCGAACCGAAACCGAAAATTCGGTTCGGTTTTTTGGTCACCAATTCGGTAACCGATCCGAACCGAAAATCGAAATTCTATAAATAATAAAAAAAAATATTTTTTTTATACATATAAACATTATATAATTATATATATAATAATATTAATATTATATAATTTATATTAGTAAAACTAAAGAAAAGAGTACTATTTTTAGATATTGAATGTTAACATATTGAAGTTGTTCTACACTTGTTACTTGTACTATTAAATTAGAATTTAATTTTGGTATTTTGGTATTTGTATTTTTGGATAAAATTGCAACATTATCCCAATTTCGGCTTAAAATATCAAAATATATTATTTTAAAAAATAAAAAATAAAAAAACGGTTTTTTTCGGTTTTAAAACCGAAAAAACCGAACTTCCGTACCGGTTCGGTTTTCGGTTTTCCAAACGGCCGAACCGCATTTTTGGTTAAGTTCGGTTCGGTTAACCGAAATGGACACCCCTATTGTATTGTGTTGATTTGGTTTTTTTTGGCAAATAGGACATCTTACTTTTGGATTCATATGTATCTCACTGTATATGCTTATAAATCCGTGTTTCCTTTTCATCTTAATCACTTTTTAGAAAAATTATAACAAGTTTTTTTTATATTTGCTATAATTATAAATATTTTGTTTGAAAAATTATTAATACCATCGATTTTAACCATCATCCAACAACTAGTCCAATCTGTTAATCTACTTTAAGTTTTCATTATGAATTTATCAAAGTAGCCTTGTGGACTATGAATTACTTACAATTTTACTTATTTTTGAATTTTTTTTGTGGACAATGTTTTTTTACAACCTTTCAAAATTTTCGATCCATCTCATTCGATTTTTTTGAAACTTTTAATTTTTTCTAAAAAAATTAAAAACTACAGTAACGATAAAATTGATAATTCCAAACGTCTACAAAAGAATTACATAATTTTCATCGACAAACATTAGGAAAATATTTGATAATTTTCCATACAAGGAAGGAATATTCTTTACTATATCGAATATTGAAAAAACTGATTGTAATTTACCTTAACTTTTGTGTCCTCGGCTTCAATAATCCTTTTACTTGGAGAAATAATAATCGATGGTCCTTATTGGGCCTACTGTAAATTTTATTGGGCCTATAAATTGGACTGATTTATGGGCCCAAGTGGGCTGCATCCCTACACAATGTAAAGTCAACTTGTTCAGGTCCATCATTTATGAGTCTGGGCTGACCGAAAGCAATCGTTAGAACAAATGTACTATTGGCTACATTTTTATGAGTTATGGACTAAAACCCTAATAAATAATAATTATTATTACTAATCATAATTAAATTTTAGTACGATTATTTAATTTTAATTATGATAATTAAGCATAGTTAAGTGTGAAATTTTTTCTAGTTAATGTTATGTGTTAGATGGTAGTTCCGACTTGGGGCGACATCTTCTAAAAAATCGAACCCAGATACGATTAATCAAAATCTTTATGACGCATCCGAATTGGTCTGCCTCATTTGAATTGATAATTGATAGAAGAAATTAAAAAATATTTATGTGAGTGAAGCATTACCATTCTTGGACCCAAATGTCTTCAAATATCACTGTCAGTCATAAATGTAAAAGACTTGAGTTTGGCAAAAAGACTAATTTATCAAGAACACAGACTTAGCAAGAAAAGCAATTATGTGATAATGCAAATCAAGCAGGGATGCAGCTTCTAACAACAATAGGCCTATCCTTTTCCATTTAGACAACCAAAAGATTGAGATGAGATGGGATGGGATGGGTATTTTCTGAGATGGGGCCAAGAATCCAGTAAGCTTCTTCCAGACAACCTCGTTTACTATCTTCAACCTGCCTCTCATAGTCACCCTCTTCTTCAAAGTTGACATATTTTTGCTAAGACCGGAACCACGGGTCGTCTCTTTTCTTATTCTTGATTCATGACATGTACATATATAAAGAGGCTGTTTTCTTGAATGAGTCAGTAAAGCTAATCATAACCTTCCAACCATTTCATTAGCTCTTGATCAGTTCTTTCCCGATAATCAGGAATGAGAGAGAGAGAGGGAATGGATGATCATAAACTACTGTTATTAGTTTTGCCTATTCTTTCACTTTGTACCAGATATGTTTTTGTGTCGGCTTCACAAGTTGGGGACGGGGGAGTAAGGTGCATAGAGAGTGAAAGACAAGCTCTGCTTGAGTTCAAACAAGGCCTTATAGACGAACATGGCGTTCTCTCATCATGGGGAGATGAAGAACACAAAAAAGAATGCTGCAGATGGACGGGTGTCGTCTGTAGCAAAAATACTCCTCATGTGATTGGTTTGCAACTGAACGGTGCAAAACTTCGTTACCAACTGAGAGGTAACATCAGTGGTGCACTGCTTGAGTTGCACCATTTGAATCGTTTGGACCTGAGTAACAATGGTTTTCGTGGGAATGGAATCCCGGAATTCATCAGCTCTTTCAAGAAACTGCAGCATTTGCATCTTATGAATTGTGGGCTCTCAGGGATTATTCCTTATCAGCTGGGGAATGTTTCCAACCTGAAAACACTTGATCTAAGTTATAATCCAGGTCTAGAGGTAGACAACCTTGACTGGCTTTCTAATCTCTCGTTCTTGTCTCTACTTGATTTGACTGGTATTAAGATAAGTGACACAAACTGGCTACGAGGAATACGGAGGCTCTCTTGTCTTAAGGAACTGTACTTGGCTTCTTGTGACATTCCACAACTTACACCATCTTCTCTAGATTTCTATGTTAATTCCTCTTCTGCATCTCTTACTATTCTTGATCTATCAGGTATCAAGCTGAACTCTTTAGTATTTTCTTGGTTAATGAACATGAGCATGAGTCTCGTCAGTGTGGAGTTGTCTGATAATCAATTAGATGGTCTCATCCCTGATGCATTTGGAAGTTCCATTTTTCTTGAGTATCTTGATCTGTCAGGGAATCAGCTTGAAGGTGAAATTCCAAAATCATTCTCGAAATTAAGTCGTTTACACTTTTTGGACTTGTCTCACAATCAACTTTCAGGATTGGTGCCAGAATTGAGAGGGTCTGTTTCATTGAGAGAATTACATCTCAGTCATAATAAGCTAACAGGGCTACAAGGTACAAGTTTTGGGCAACTTCCCAAGCTCGAAATCTTGGATGTTTCTTACAATTTCTTACAAGGCATTGTCTCCGAATCCCACTTCTTCAAACTCCATAGCTTGAAAGTGTTGGATTTATCCTTCAATTCACTTGCTTTTATTGTGACAACCAGAGTTTGGATTCCTCCTTTTCAACTAAATGTTCTAAAACTAGCATCTTGCTACTTGGGACCTCATTTTCCAAAATGGGTTCAAACTCAAAGTAATATATCGTATCTTGATCTTTCTTCAGCTGGTATATCAGATCGAGTGCCAAAATGGTTGTGGGATTTGTCTCCTGGACTACAATACTTGAATCTTTCTCGTAACCACATAAGTGGTAGAGTTCCAGATTTGTCATCAAAGTTCTCAGGTTTTCCTACAATAGATATCAGTTACAATAATTTTTCAGGCTTCTTACCATTATTTAACCCCAACTCCTCAGTATTAAAGCTCTCTAGAAACATGTTTTGGGGATCAATTTCATCGATTTGCACCATCAACTATACTAAGTTGGGGTTGCTTGACCTCTCATATAATCAGTTATCAGGTCAGCTTCCCGATTGCTGGATGAGCATGACAAAGTTATCTATTCTCAATCTAGCAAACAATGACATTTCTGGTGAGATTCCACGAACTTTAGGCCAATCTGATTGCTGGCTCCTAGTTGCACTGCAGTTGAGAAGCAACAATTTGTCAGGAGAATTGCCTTCCAATTTGAGGAACTGCCAAACATTGAGATTATTAGATGTTGGAGGAAACCAATTAATGGGGAATGTTCCAGCATGGATAGGAACATATCTTACGCGTTTGATGGTTCTTAGCCTCGGTGATAACAAATTTTATGGAACGATCCCTCCAGAAGTATGTCATCTTACCAAGATTCAAGTCTTGGATGTATCAAGGAACAACATATCAGGAAGAATACCTGAATGCTTCAACAATTTTACTTCTTTTGTTCAACGTAACAGAACCACTCGAAGCTTGATTTCGATAACTGGATTCGTTTTTTCAGATGGTTCTCGCTATGACATTGATTCATACATTGAGAATGCTCTTGTACATTGGAAAGGGCAGGAGGAGGAGTACAACAGAACTCTACGTTTCCTTAAACTCATTGATCTTTCCAACAACAGACTCGTGGGAAATATTCCTAAAGAATTCTCCTTGTTGAGAGGATTAATATCCTTGAACCTGTCAAGAAATCACTTGACAGGAAACATAGATTCTGAAATAGGCCAAATGGGAATGTTGGAATCTCTAGATCTTTCCAGGAATCAGCTATCTGGTGAGATTCCCATTGGCATGGCTGAATTGAACTATCTGGCAGTATTGGACTTATCGGACAACAATTTATCAGGTAAGATTCCGCCAGGTACTCAGCTGCAGGGATTTGATGCAATGGTATATGCTGGAAATAACGAACTCTGTGGGTGTCCTCTAGCTGCATGCCTATCTGCTGGTGGTCCTCGCTCTTCCCCGGTTATTGATCAAGACATAGAAGACAAGAATCTAGATACCGGGGTTTACATTTCTTCGGTATTTGGTTTTGTTCTTGGATTCTGGGGAGTCATTGTTACTTTGATATTCAAAAAGTCATGGAGAAATGGCTATTTTGGCTTCTGGAACAAGATCTTGGATTGGCTGTATGTGACAACCACTGTATACTTGAGACGACTGACATGAAGCTTGAGGCTGTGGTGTGTTTATAACGGTATCATCTTGTGTTGTTTTGAGGAAGTTGGGAACCTTTACATTTGGATTCGGTATTACCAGAATTATCAGTCACTCACTCTGCTGAAAGTTGGTTTGCTTGAATTTTGTATACCATCTATGCCCACCTCTACTTAGCTCTATTGCTTTCAATCCAGAGGAGAACAACGAAGCAAACATAGTAGTAAAGTTTTGTCAGTGCTTGAACTTTTGTTCAAAAATTTTCTGGTCAGGAAACATGTATAATAATGTTTAACTTGTGAATTCTTTCAGAGTTGCAGCGACGGCGATAGACGTCAGAGTTACAGGCAATTAGGAAGGAGATAGCAGAAGATTTGAAGATATTGGTAGAAGTAGAATACTGCTCCAAAGAAGGATGGATTGGATTCTGTAAAAACTTTGAAGACACTCTTTGAAGGATGGACAAATTACCACCTCTGTTACAAAGAATTATATCAGCCTATCGCAGTAAAATTACTTAAATTGAACAGAATGGTGCTAAAACTTCATCTCCAAAGAAGTCGTATGCTAATACAAAATCGCAGGTAAATAGACTTAATTGAAATTGTAAGTTAATATAATTTTATAATAAAGTATTGAAGTTGTTATAATTATGTCAATGTTTCTGAATTAAAAAAAAAAAAAGAAAAGAAAGAAAAAAAACAAGGAGTATACTTATCCTTAGAAAATTACAATTCAAAACTAAGTCATTAAACAAATTAAAAACAAAATGTGATGGCATCCACGTCTTTTCCCAAAAACATAAAAGAAAAAGAACCCATGAAGACACAAGCAAACTAAATCCAGATTTTAACTAAATCTTCACAAGTCCAAAATGATGCATGGAATGCATTTTCATAAATGGAAATTCCACCCTTCTATTAGTGGACTTCGAATGAAGAATATGTGCAATCTCAAAGCCACAGATGGAAGAAATAAAGGACAATTTACGTTGACAAATTAAAACAGAAACCCAACTACAAAAGTTCATCAGAAACAAATGCGTATCTCACACTATCGTCTAACACTAAATAGCTTGAAGGAACATATATATGTACAGTTAACTTCTGGGGTTCGATTTGTACAATCCCAGCTGAAATAATTTGAAAACACAAATAACACTATCAAGAAAAGAGGAAAACCATCATGTTGATGCAACAACCTGCTAAGGAAGGAAATCCCAAGCAGCAAATAAAGAAACAACACAGAAAGAGTTGCCTTGCAGATACCTAGGGAAATATATGCCAGAGATTTCAAATTCATGTATTTACAAAATAAAATGCAACCCCGACAATTTTGTCACCCAATACTAGAAAACGGAAGAGCTGCACCTGGAAAGAACTGTGATGCAGATATGCCAATTCCATAGTGCATTGTGGTTCCTTTATTGTTCTCTAGTTCTTCTTGGCTAGAGAGATGTAGATGATGCAAGGGGCCGCTTCACAAAGGGATGATCCAAGAGCTGCGCAGCAGTTGGCCGCCGACTTGGATCAACTTGTAGACATGTAAGTATGAAGTCCCGTGCATCACTGGAAAGAGAATCAGGAATAGGTGGTCTCTCGCCACTTCCTATCCTAAATAATGCTGTCACCTGTCACATCAGAGAGAACATATGTTATGCTCCGAAAAAACACCATACATAGTTGGGTTATTGGGACGGTAACATCCACCGCAACAACCTCGTTTAACTGGTAGCTCGAGAAACCAGTCAGCTAGTCATTCACCATCGACTAGCATGCCACTAAGGAAACAATCTTCCAATGTGGTTACCAGAGAACTAAAGTCATAGTACTTCATCAATTGATGAACTTAATCCTATGTCCCAAAATTAACAATGCAAGAATTCCTTGCATATAAAGATGACAAACTTCAATGGAAGAACGTCAATAAGTTTAACTACTGAGATGCTTTTACTTACAGCTTCCAAATTGGAGTATGGGAAACGTCTGGTTAGCATCTCCAAGACAGTGCACCCAAGGCTCCATATATCAGCTGCAAGCCCATACCCGAGGCTCCTAACAACCTGCAGCCACATAGATCAATAATCAGTAACATGTAGCACCAGAAAACTTTACTTTGTCCCTGCTCCCTTGACCTCAGCACAAAAAGGAATGAGAAAAGTTGATGACACCAATGAGTATGTTAGATTGTCAAAGGCAAATGTTTGGTGCATGGCATGCGTCTCACTTTAGCAAAGTCTGATTTCCACGAGTTTATAAATGACACTTAGTTGAAAAATAAGTGGATGTTGATCAATATCAGGCAAAGGTTTTAGATGGAATTCATGTGAGAAATAAAGAATTAGGAATCAAATCAAACAGAATTGAAATTAAAGATAATTGGAAGATTTTACATTTAGGCTTGAGAAATTCCAACTTCTTTCAGCTTTTTCATATTCAGTTTTGGCTGACAAAAGCAAGAGATCCTTCTAAGTATTCATAATTGTAGCCCCCTCCCAGTGTCAATAAAGGTAGTATGAGCCCTCTCTTAAACCAGTTGTACATCTAGATCAAAGAAAAAGACATGAGATGTGGAGTGTTATTTCTTGATAGGTAGGTCATTTCAGCACTCCATTCTTTTTACTGGGAACCAGTGACCTAATATTTGCGAAATTAAAGCAGTCCAGTTTCTTATATATTAGGGCGGGGGAAAAGAGATAAACCAACCATTAGCAACTATATCTCTTTCTAAGAATAACAGACTTCTTTAGTAGGAAATTGGAAAATTACAAAGTAACTTTTCATTATCCAATTATGCTTATTCATGCCTGCACTTTCAGAATAGCTAGAAACGTGCATTTGTTATATAGAACGTCTACATGACAGGGCTCATCTAAGCAAACAGACACTACAATGTTCTTACTATCTTAAACCACAAAAGCACTAGTACTGTATATAACTAAAAATTGCAACTTGTATAATTGCCACTTTTCCTCTTTAACAGTAATGATGGAGCTGTCTTGTATCAGATTTACAGAGAGAATCTCTATGATTTTAACAAACCAGATCAAAATATTAAAGTTTCAGCAGCAAACCTCTGGAGCCATCCACAATGCAGTCCCCTTGCAAGACTTCACATCATTCAAATTAGTGGCCTGCAGAATGACACCATCACAAAGTGTTACATGGAATAGCAACAAAAGTTATAAGAAACCATCTCAAATGCAATTAAAGATGGGAGCAGAAAAAGAGAAAGAAGAAGGGAAATGAGAGACAAAACCTTTGCTAAACCAAAATCTGCAAGTTTCACAGAACCATTAGTGTCCACCAAAATATTTGCACATTTGATATCCCTGTACAAGAGAGAAAGATAAGAGACTTCAGCACAATGTAACTTAATGGATCACTTTGCCATATGTAAATGTAACTCAATTTTCTCTCTTCCTTCTTAAAAAAATTGAAACGTACGCTTAAGCATTCTTTAAACTCAGTACTATAGGAATACGATTTTATAATGGAAGCATCACTTACTTCAAGATGACATGAACTTAGTCGCTCAAATAATAAACCATTTGAAAGGATATAAGTTGCCAGGTACTTAAAGAACAACTAGACTCAAAATCTCATTTTCACAGGGCTCGAGCAAAACGAAATTTACTATTACCACCATAGAGCTAAAAGCAAAATATTGAGAAATGCCTAGCCTAGTTACCTGTGCAACACATTTCTGTCATGCAAATATTTCAAACCATGTAAAATCTGCCTTGTATAAGCAGAGACTTGTGAATCTCGGAGGTTGTATTTCTGGTAAAGGCTCAAAAGCGAGCCTTTAACAAGCTCAAGAAAAATATAGAGATGTGATTGGTCCTACAGAAAACGTAAAAGATCAATTTCAGCATCTCTCAGCGTTAGCAAGAGAATAAAAATATGAGTTTGCAAAACAACATAATCAGAAAATCTAACATGTAAATGAGTAACTTGAAAGAAAGAAAAGAATATAGTGTGAGCTAGAATTCTTTCCAATATTGCATAAATATATTATGAGAAAATGAACTCATCAAGGTAAATAAAAATCTTAAAGGTTGCAATTGAAGCATCATCATATAAAATAAAAAGGAAACAAGCTACTAACATTAAGGAATGGAATATTGGGGGAAAGGGTTGCCCAGTGTTGTAGCAGTGCAGAAATTATGCCTCCGAAAATAATAACCATAATAACAATATCAACCAAAAATATAATAGAGTACCTTCTTTGTGCCGTAATACTGGACAATGTTCTCGTGTTCAAACTGACTTAGAAGAGCAATTTCCTGGGCATACCAACAGACAAGATACGTTTAAAAGTTAAGAGGAATTGGAAAAGAACAAAGAGATTCCACATCAGTCAATTATCATAGCAAAAAATTAGTTGTGCATGAGCAACAAGAACTATTAGTGCAGCTACCTGTTCAAGTTGGATAATGTGTTGCTTCCCTTCATCCCCTTGGTCAAGCAAAGATACTTCCTTCACAGCAAAAAAGAATCCATCACTGCAGCAAACAACAAACCTCTAATCTAAGGTTATCATCCTTTGACATAAAGCATAAAAATTTTAACAAAAACTATGAAAAGTTGAATAAAGTATGCAATGATATGAGAGATAAGTAAACTTAACTCAATTTCATTATAAGACATGAGACTTCATCAAGAAATTTGGCACCAGCCTCCCAGGGGTACTCATTATTCAGCCAATTCTAAGCAACAGGGCAGATCTTTTTTTCTTTAACAAATTAACAAGAAAGCAATAATTTTGATGAAAGCGATTACATTACAGGCTCACTAACTTCAGGAGTTTTTAAGTAAAGGCCATTTCCCATAATTACGTAGATACTCAAAGTCTAATATTAAACAAATGATTGCTCATGCTATCCAAATTACAACCAAAAGGCTTCCAACAATTTTAGAAGTTTAACAATGCACGGCAAAATGCGGCTTAATTATTTTAATATTTACATAAAAAGGAATTTGCAAACCAAGGTGGTTTTTTAAAAGTTTTACACAATTAAGACAAGTTGTTGCTTCCAGTCCAATATTTTCTTTAAAAAGAAAACAAAAATTGGCAAGTCGTTACTTTTAAGTAACAACTTTCCTTGATTGTGTAAAAGTTTTAAAACGAACTTGGTTTTTGAAATTTTTTTTTATATAATATGAAAATAATTAAGCCGCAAAAAATGCTATATCTGGCTTCATGCTCAAATTTACATTGAAAGTGCCGCGACTAAAAACTGAACTAGCGCTTACTCCGCAATTCCTTCATACACAGATCCAAATGATCCACGACCCAAGAGCTCACCCTTCTGCCACTCCAAAATAATGCGTTGACATCTCCCATTAGGTGAAATACTTGACATTGGCTCTGTTGTAGTACTTGAAGAATCATCATCATTCGAAGTCGTGGTAAAGGAACACGATCCTGAGGGCACACAGTTCTCTCCCATTGCCATTATCCTTCTGCTTGTATTCCCCCCCTGGTCCTCATCCTCATTCCCTTCTCTACCACTGACCTCAGCCCCTTCCTCATCCTCTTCCAAGCAACACCCTTGCTTAAACCTCAGAAAACTCGTATCACTCTCTGGGGCAAATGATCTCAAGATGTCCCAAGTTGAGCACTCTTTATCAATCAGAGGCAACGAGATTGAAGGTGGTGGTGCCAGAATCAGAGGCCGCATACCCTTAATACCATTTCCACGGGATTCATTTAATCTCAAACTCACATTATCACTCAAAGTTACATCACTTATCCTTGCACTAACCCCTAATCTTCTACCAGAAACAGTATCCTCACTCATATCCATATCACCAAAATCAAGACTTTCCTCACAATTCTTACTAATGATATCATCAGTATTCTCGGGAAATCCAATATACATATTACTTCCCTCAGTTTCCTGACTGATAACATCAACACAAACACTATCACCAGACACTTCAACAACTTCATCATAATTAACCCCCATTTCCCAATCCACTAGAGGCTGGATTGCCTGACTGGACATAACAGGAGCAGAAGAAGATCTCACCTTCATCGCCTCGTACTCCTCAGCTGGTATCGCGAAATCATCAATCCCCGAAAACCCCAGGGTTTGGCAGAACATCTCGATCTCGCCATCGATTCCATCTATACGGAAGCTCGTCTTGCCGCCGTACAAATCAAGCGAGCGCGTGCGTTGAGATTCCTCCTCAGAGTAGTACGACGATGATGAAGAAGCTGGAGTAGAGAACGGAGAAAACTTGTAGTTGATGTTCTTCATGGCGTTCATCCGGTCGAGCCTCGGCTTCGGCTTGGAGCTTACAGTGCTCGAGCTGCAGCTGGCGCCGGAGCCGGAGTCTGCACCAGCCTTACGGCGGCCGGAACTATGCGCAAAGAATTTCGGTATCCGATGCATAGTAACAGTGTGAAGCAAAATCCATGAATCAGAAGAACAGCTCGTTTTGTCGGAAGTTACAGTGCTCAAATGAAATGGCGTCTTCTTATTGTCTCGCTCTCTGAGATTTTTGCCTGAATTATAGCAGGAAATAAGGTTCTGGTGGGGTGATCGACGCCGGCAGACGAGCACAGCTTGCAAAAAGAGAGATGCGAGTGCAGCGCCAATTTGGGGCGAGGACTGGGACTGCCTGCCAATTCTCGTTTGGCGTCTCTTTGGAGGGCTCCACTTTTTTTCATCTTCGGGTAAACCACGCTTTACTCTTTCCAGATTTTACTATATTTTGCTCTCTTGTAATCCTAAAAACGCTTAACAGTATCTTGTCTGCAGATACGATTACATCAACAATGCAGATCCGGATCAACAACAATTTTAATAAACTAGCCGTACTCATCTCATCATCATCTATAATAAATAATATTTTATATTCTAAAATATATTTTTATTAAAATAAAATATATAAATTAATACATTACAATTCAAATACATAATAGAAAATTATAAAGAATAACCCACGTGACACAATAAAAAAATTAATACAACAAAATCACAAATTGTTGTTTTCAGTGAAAAGTATTTTCATTTTTATATTAATAATAATTTAAAGTTAAAAATTTGGCAATTTATCTCTAAAATTTTAAATAAAACATATTCACATTATTCACATAAGGAAAATATTCAAAATTTAATTTAAAAAATATACATATTCATAGTTTTTTTTAGTATGTTTTGTGAGTTAAGCAATAACCATTATATTAATAGAATAAAATTGATTATGATAAAATTCAAAAAAATCTATTAATTTGTTCAGTTATATAATTTGAAGCACCATCTCCTAATTGGTTCAAACTTGGTGCGGCCTTCTCTATAGCGTGACCTAATAATTTTGGACTCAAAGATTTTTTTCATTAGAGGTACTTAGTTCGAATTTTGAACATGAACATAAATGAAAACTTATATATATATATATATATATATATATAATAACAGAAGCTTTTAGGAATGGCACACATGTAGCAAAAGCCATGAGCATATCCAATTTAGAGGGCGTTTACCAAGGTTTCAAAATAAGTTTTTTATTGTATAATTTATGGATAATTATAATGTTTGTCCATTGAGATTTGATGTAATTATATGTAAATTTTATAGATTTTGAAAATTTATATTTATTACTTTTGAGATTGTTTCTGTCTATCAAATAAGTTCATTGGTTAGTCAAAATTCACCTAATTTGATGATATTAATTAAAAAAAAGATAAAAAATCATATTTACCTTTGGTTGACTTATTATTAATTTATTACAGGTTAAATAATTTTTTTTTATGATTAAACTACCCTTATAGACCTTCACATATTTTCAATGTTATAAGAGTAGTTTAATCACAAAAAAAAAATATTTTTTAGTTCAACGAAAAATAAATAGATAAATTGAATAACTTATAAAAAATATCGAACTATTTTAATTTTAACGTGCGTGATAGAAAAGCATTAATAAAACGAAGTAAAAAGTAAAAAAAAAAAAAATGTTATTTTGTGCCTTTCTTAGAGGTCAATGTTTATCTAGAGCAAAAAAACTTTAACACTGAAAAAAAAAAGCAGTTATTTCATAAATACTTATTTTATCAATTAAAAATAATTATTTTAAAACCTTTACGTTTAATTGATACTATAGGTTCAAGACTTTATAAATATTACTTTTGATAGGCGATATATAGATTGATT
This sequence comes from Sesamum indicum, assembly GCF_000512975.1. Classification (NCBI taxonomy): domain Eukaryota; kingdom Viridiplantae; phylum Streptophyta; class Magnoliopsida; order Lamiales; family Pedaliaceae; genus Sesamum; species Sesamum indicum. The sequence goes on along the minus strand of NC_026146.1, from coordinate 1,162,161 downwards.
AAAATATTTTTATTTATATATATATAAATATTTCATAATAATCATTTCTTTAAATACTAAACAGTGGAGATTTAGAAAGAAGCAGGTTTGTGTAGCATATTAATATTTATAATAATCATAATTACAAATAAATAAAGTAACAAGTTAACAACCTCTCTTTTTCTCTCAAAATCTCTCTCTCTCTGCATATGCCCTAAGAATACTCTCTAGTCTCTACATTCACATTTCAATCTTTTACTCATAAATCTCTCTCAATCTCGCCGCCTGCACTCCTGCTTACAAGCCGCGCGGACTGTGCATATATTGAATATCTATAGATGCACATTGGTTTCATTTTCTCCGAGCAATAAGTATTAAGTACCGATGCTACTATATACTGTTGCCGTAAAGTATTTATACTTAATACTGGTGGCGGTTATTGGAGCGGTTAGGGTTTTCGTCGATCCCTTTTTCTTGGGTTTCTGCCTGACGTAAGGTTACTTCTCTATCTATTGCTGTTTTATGTTTAGATTTTTGTGCACGGGAATAAGTTTGTATCTTTCTAGGAAAGTTGGTTTGTGTACTCGCAAAAACTAGGTTCTGGGAGTTTTAGTTTGGGATGTTGCTTTTCACGTTGTGTACCTTACATTAGGTTGTGGTTTGGGAGTTTGTGGCTTTGTCATATTTGAGGAGAGGCAAGAGTGTTGGGTTCTGGGGTTTAATTGTGGTGGTTGGACGTGATTTTGTTGAATTTTTTTAGTGGGTTTGGACGAATTTGTGGAAGGATGGAGTGAGTTGGAGGAAGCATTTCGATTTCTTGGTTCATTCAGCTTGTCCCTTGGTGTAAAGATTTTGGTGAGGTAAAGCAGGACAATTCATAGTTGAATCTCTTTGGAAGCACGGGTGCGCTTGGTGCTATTATAAGAACTTTAAGTGTGGAGGTGGTGAAAAGCTTGGTTCTTTAGGACATCTGGTAACCCCACTTAAGGCAAGAGCTCTTTGTAATAAGATGGTGTTTTGGCTTTAGATTTATTATTTTCCCCCTAGAATAATTAGATCATGTCTGGTGCTGATGGAAAGAACTGAACCTGCATTAGTTCCGGAATGGTTGAGATGTACAGGAAATCTTGCTGGAGGTGCCTCCTCAGTCCAGCACACAGGTATCAATACTTATACATACTCTTTTATTCATTTACTGGTAGGAATTTCCCTTTTTCTTTTCCTTTTTTCCCACCTCTGTTGGTGTATCATCATTGTTACCAGGATTATGAATGTTTATGACTTTCTTTACTTTTTGTTGATAGATGTTTCTATTTCAGCAAACTCCATGCGCAGTAGATCTTCAAGGAGCAATAACGAGAAAGATAGCCCACGTTATCTGGACAGGAGTTCATCGTCAAGTTCTAGGCGTAGTTCAACTAGTAATGGATCTGCAAAGCATCCATATAGTAGTTTTTCAAGGAGCTACCGGGATAAAAACCGTGATAGAGAGAAAGATAAGTCTCTTTCTGAGGACATCTGGAACAATGACTCTCCTGATCCGTTGGCTAGTATATTGACTAGTAGAGTTGAGAGGAGTACCATGAGGCGGTCCCAATCATTGGTTTCAAGAAAACCTGGTGAACCATTGCCTCGAGCAGTAGAGGACTCACGAATGAGTGCAAACAGTGTACTCCAGGGGGCAAACAATCTAAGTTCAGTTCAGAAGGCAGAGTTTGAAAAGGATTTTCCATCACTTGGAACTGAAGAGAAGCAAGGTGCAACCGGGATTAGGAGAGTCTTATCTCCTGGTTTGAGTTCTGCTGTTCGAAATTTGCCCACTGGCAACTCAGGCTTTCTTGGTGGTGAGAAATGGACTTCTGCTTTAGCGGAGGTGCCTGCTACTCTTGCAAATAGTGGCATGGGCCACACTCCTTTTCAACAGACCGGTGTTACATTTTCCAATTCGTCTTCTGGGGTTTGTAGTACTACAGCTCTCAACATGGCTGAGGCATTGTCACAGCCTGTGGCACGAGTTCGTGCCACTACTCAGGTAAATAATTTACAAGTTCGTTTACCTTTTCACGCATTTATCTTTTGAATCAGGTTTGATCTATACATTCTCTTATTGCAGCTGCCGGATAAGAGCCAGAGGCTAGAGGAATTGGCTATCAAGCAATCCAGACAATTAATTCCTATGACACCTTCAATGACTAAACCCTTGGTAAAATGAGTAATTTTAAGCATACTTGTTTCCTGTGCATTTTCAATAACAACTTCTGCACTCCAACTTGAAATTTCTAGTGGGTCGGATATTGCTTTGTAGTTTCATTGGCCCCATCCACTTTTTGGTGGTTGGTCCACTTGTGACTTTCTGCCTTCGGTTTTCGGTATACAAGTGATCTGATTGCTTTGTCTCCAGTTTATGACCTAAGGGAAAGAACATGGAATAAAAATAAAGTAAAAGAAAAAGCTAGATTGCTTTATTTGGAGCTCAGGAATGGTATCTTTTGTGCTTATCTCCTGCGCTGAATGAGAGACTATCATGGAATATCTCCTACGCTGAATGAGGCAGGACAATTTTACCAAGTTCAATCTTTGTTAAACAAGTGATGGGGTCGATTATGCACATAAGGTTAATTTTGTGTGAGGTATCATAATGTCTTGCAAAAAAAGTAGGAAAATAGTAATTTATCTGAGACAAACCTTATCACTGCTTCCTTTTCATAGTGTCTAGGTTGATTCCTTGATTGTTTGTCGCAACATGTTTTTGGACCTTATCTGAAGCTAAATCTAGCCTTTTCACGTTTAAGGATCACCTGGTTTCCTTTTGTCTTCCAATAAACTTGCATGGGGAGCATCTATGGCCATGCATTGCTTGTATTTGCATTAAATGGAGGCTGTCTGATGGGACTTTTATGCTCTGGTAGAAGTGCTGTTGGTTTTCATAAATTTAGCTGAGGAAAAAATACCTTTAAGCTAAATGCATTTGTTGTCATTTTTGCACTTTCCCGCTGCTAGCATGTCGTGCTGCGTGTTTGGATGAGCATTATATTTTGTTAGCTTTTGATTGGTGGAACAAAGATGGTGTATATGTTAATCTGGAATGCCCTTTTTCAGGTTCCTAGTTCTGCAGATAAATTAAAGCAACCAAAGGTTGCTCTGAAAACTAATGAGGTAACTGTGGCTTCCAGGGGTGTCCATATGCAGCCCCATTCATCTCATCTTGCTTATCAATCTCGTGCTGTACAAAGCAGATCTGATTCGGCAAGTACCTCTAATGGTGGAAAGTTTCTGGTTCTCAAACCAGGACGTGATAGTGTCACTATTGGAGCTAAGGATGCATCTAGTCCAGCTGGTGATGCCAATGGCAAAGCTGCTAATGGCCAACTTGCTATGGCTTCATCGACTCCTGCATCAATGAGTTCAAGCAATTCTATGGTTTCTGCTCTTGAAAACAAGGTTGCTGCCTTATCACTAAGTTCCAAGTCTACTTTAGACAAGAGATCATCCCAATCCCTGGCCCAAAGCAGAAGTGAATTTTTTAATCTCATGCGGAGGAAAACCTCTCCTTGTGCTACAATTATCCACTCAGATTCGGTTGCAGCTGTTTCATCTCATAGTGCAGAAACATCTGGAGAAAAATTTGAAGGGGATGCTGCTATAAGTCCTTGTGTCTTGGAGAATGGTAACCAGGTGATCTGCAATGGTGATAGACACGACATTGCTCAGAAGATTAAAAGTTTTCCTGATGTTGGGGACATTTGCTTGTCTGGTAATGGATCAATTTATCCGGATGAAGAAGAGGCCGCATTCCTTCGTTCACTTGGTTGGGAGGAAAATGGTGGGGAAGATGAAGGCTTGACAGAGGAAGAGATCAATGCTTTTTATCAGGAGGTAAGCCTCTGTAGTTCTGATTTATTGCTAGTTTGATGTATCACTTGCAATTTTCAGCAGACATGTTATGGTCTTTGATCATATAATATCAGATATGAAGTTGAAAACCTGATGAGGGCAGAGAGTGTCACTATCTTCATCTCTCTAACTCCAAGAAAATTAAAATCAACGTTTAAACACAAAAGAAGAAAGGGGGAAAAGCCATTTACCCTCTAAATCTCTTGTTTTGTGTTCCAGGAATCTCTGTATCAGTAAGGTCATAATGTTATAATTCACGCCCTTGTCCTTTGAGACACAGTTGTTGGTTGTATGGATGTAATGTTCCTAGTGTAGTCTCATTTTACATGTTATTTCATCTCAATTCTTGCTTTGATGAGTTTGCGGTTTTAGTTAATTTACATAAATGCAGGTTAGTAATTTTTTTTATTTTTTGTTCAGTACATGAATAGGAGACCATCCTTGGAAGCATCTCGAAGTTCTCAGCTGAAATGCTCAACACCATCTGGACCTCACAATGCTATTTCAGGCTTTTCTAGTCCTGACTCAAGCTCCTCTGAGTCTGAGCCTGAAGTTTGAAGATTAAAATTTTGTTGGCAGACTAATTCTTTTTACCATCTCTTCCATGTTAAAGGGGAGTAAGGCTTGTGAATGGCAGGATGAAATGGTCTTTTTGACGTCTGCAGAGTGGAGAATGGTACAATAAATTCTTGGTGCCTGGATCGATCTTGGCAGAAATGGAAGTTCGGAACTGGTCTATCACCGAAAGACAGGATAGAGAATGAACTAGGTTTGCCTTTGATGTGCATTGACAATAGTCAGTAGCACGTCTTTTTGACATATTTTGTCCTCTTTCTTTGGAGAGTTTGCTCTAAAGTGGGAAAGGAACTTTACAATGTTTATCAATTTTACGCGAGAAAATAGAAATAGAAAATTCATTATGGTTCTACTTTCCTCTTTCTAGTAGTTTAGTTGTGTCCCTGGTTCTCTCATCTTTGCTTGCATTTTGCATGATCCAGTGAGCTTGATAAATGAACGTGCAGATGTACTTGTGGGCTTGGTTTGTTGCTGTTTTGCATTCCTTACCACGTGTTGAATGTGGAAGTGTTGTAGACCACTCTTTTTGGCATTCTTTAGTCTTAATTGTTATTTCTGCTCTTTGTCTATCGGTAGTCTTTGTGAACGGCTCCCCTTCACTTAGGTTGCCATGTATGAGAGTGTTTTGATACAAATACTATTCAGTAAGTGGATAGTTTATGCCTAGTTATTGTATCTTGTAAATGCCCGACCTTTTGCTTCTCATGTGGGCTCTGGTGAGAATGGCAAGCTTTTGAAGTAGTATAGGTGGGTAGCTTGCCATGCATCTCTTGTTGCGGCATGTAGAATTTGTGTTTGGAGAGTGAGCTACTCTACCCATTTTGTTCCATCACACTTTGCAGTCAATTCTTTTTCTCCGTAGAAGAAAAGGATATCTATGGTTCTACTCTAGCACTAGATACTTGGTTCTTTTTTGTTTCCTTGTGAAAATGCTAGAATTTAAGTAATCTATGGGGAGAAGAGCGTGTTTCACATTTAATGACTCTTTTGTTCTTTGATAACTAGAATTGTGAACGATTTCATAACCAAAATCTTGAATACTATTCATGAAGATTAAGCCAAGGCCTTTCTTCTCAACATCATTCACGAGTTGCACATTTATCAGGAGGTTACTCATTGAACAAAGATTTGCCACTACATTTGTAAACTACAATTTTTATTTTCACTCTGATTTGCAGAATACTTACAATTATCCAAACTAAAATAATCAATATTTCGCATCAATATATATATATATATATGTGAAATGATGATGAACTTTTCATGATTTAGTTTTTACTACAATAAAGTTGGGAACAGCTTGAATTTGAAAGTTTGGTATAATGTATAAGGTTGAGAGTTGGAGTGAGAGTGAGAGTGATGCCGTGCCCGTTGCCCCCTGTTAAAGGCATGTACTTTTATTATTACGAGTATAACAATCCGCATGTTACAGGGATAGTCAAATCAAGTGAAGAATAAATAATACTCTCCTCCGTATAAACTATAAAGAAGCTCTGATTTGAATTTGGAGGGTGCGACAAAGCGTAGAAACCCCACTGTTGTTTCACTTAAGCTATAGTATAGTGTGAATCACAACGGAATATTTGCACCAATACTTTAATCAAATATGAAGCAAGGAAGCAATTCCTCTATTCGGAGGTTTCAGACGGACGGAATTAATTGTTTATATATATATACACACTTATATATGTTGCATCATCATCACTACTCCTATAATCTGCGGAGAACTAAGCTTACTTTCGCCATTAATACTGTTTGAAGAAGAAGAATTTGCAGAATGGTGGTGTTCGAGCTGAGCACTTCGGTAGACAGGTGGCCCGATCCTGTTCAGAAATTTATCATCATGTCAGACGGGCGGCGCCTTGATCCTGTTCAGAAACTTATCATCATGTCAGATGACAGCGTTATAACCAAGCAAATCCAAGACACTCACACTCCTGATGGTAGGGAGATTGATTGCGATTCTCTTTTGCTGATTATCGAGGAAATTCTTTACCGCACTGTCCCGTTGGTAAGAATATTGCTTCTGTTGGAGTCAGAGAGCCGTTTAAGGGTGTTTTTTTTTTTTTTATTTCTTATTGAAGTCGACATTGATGAGTTTTTAGTGTGGCACTGGCTTAGGTTTCTTGTTTGAGGTTGGTTTTATGAACGAATAACTAATGAGTCAGCTTTGCAAGTCGAATCTGACAAAGTAGGTAGCTTACTATATGTTTTACTGGTGTTTGTTTATCGACCTGAGCTCCAAAAATCAACTTGAGAGAGACGGTGTTCGAGCATTGCTCTATAAGATTGAGCTGCCACCAATATTTAATGCTACTTCGAGAATATCTTTAGATACACTTGACATGATAAAGTTACTTTTTCTGTTCTGGCACATTACTACTACATTAACTTTTATGTGACACATGGTTCAATGATCGCTATGTTTATTCGACTCTTGTGCAAATGCGTGTATGCAGCTAACCTTATTTTATGCGTGAGGTTGGTGGACAAAATGGAGGATTGGACCAGATATATTAGAATTATGGCATTCATGGGGCCACCTTAAGGAAAATCTTAACTTATTTCTTTTTCACCAAGCATGAGTGATCTTATATATTGTTGGTGTTAAGATTGTTCTCGACATTTTCTGCTCATGCATTACTCTTCTAAGGCCATCCACAAGTCTGAGTTATGGTGATTCCAGTCATGGTTACTTATGGCATGTATATGATAAAGTTTTGTGATGATGCTGTAGGGTATTCAAGCAGCCATGCAGGAAAACTCTATTCCGGCAGGTTTCAAAGAAGGCCTGCTTGAAGCACTGTCATATGTAGTGAACAGAATATCCTCTGAGGTCATTTAATAACTCAATCTAGTTAAAGTTATAGATTCATTCTCATTATTGCTTTTCATTCTAGATTTTGGTAGATGAAATTCATATATTTGGAAGCAAGCATTGCCAGAAAACAGATTAATTAATAAAATAGGCAATATAAATTTAGCTCAAAATTGACTTTTTCAAGACAATAATTGTGTACCAGATGACATACAAGTGTTTGACCAGTGGTGATGCGCATCAAATGGTAATCTCCCTGTTGCAACTTTTATCAAGCTATCCTTGGGAGGCAAAGTTGGTGCTACTCCTAGTTGCTTTTGTTTTGATGTACAGTGAATTTTGGATCCTAATTAAGTTTCAAGCATCGAGTAAACTCGCCAGCAAGATTGCTATCCTCAAGCAAGTTCCAGAAGTGGAGAAACTGAAAAAGCAGCTAGATGGACTTAACAATCTCATTATGTTAATGTTGGATCTGGCCAAGTGCATTGTAGGATTCAAGATGCTGCCAGCTCCGATAGTTGATTTACCAGAACTATCCGGAGCTCTTGACACTATCCCTACAGCCATTTACTGGACTGCTAGAGGCATAGTCTTTTGTGCAGTGTATACAACTCAGCTCACTGCTGCGAATTATGAGTGAGTTTTAGTTTTTAACTGTTGAGATGATATTCGTGATAGGTTTTTGGTTTGTTCTTCTGATCATCTTACATGTCCCCTTAAAAACTATTACAATGGCTCATAGGTTCATTAATTATGCATTTAGATGATCTGTTTGTACCATTTGGAGCATGTGATCATGATGCATATGAGATTGGGAATAAGTAAGAACATGTTTATTTCTATGTAAGTATTTTTCACGAAGTTATATATGACAACTGCATTTTCTGAAGCATTTTACTTGAGACAACTGTTTCCATGATAAGGAAGATGACTCCATTTCAGGCCGCATGAGTCATTGCCACTGCATCACTATGCCTGATACACATCATAATGCTCTATCTACATGCTGTATCCAATAGAATTATCACTATTCAAAAAGACACTGTGTGCTGAGTACAAAAAATTTTTTGAGATATATTCCTCGAGAATCATTCTTTTGTTTGATGTATCTGTTGTATCAAGTTTGATGGAGGCTAAGGGAAAAACTTTGGTGCTTATATCTTAGACAACGAAGTATTTAACAGTTATCAAGATGTTTAATCTAAGTCTGCATCTCTTCTTCTTTTATTATTGTGCCTATTTTTAGGGACCCTATGAAGTTGGGAACATTGGAAAAGGAACTATCTGCATTGGCAGACAAGATAAGAAGCAGCAATGAGAATCTTCAGAAGCAACTAACGGATTGCTACCAGATCATAGGTTTTCTTCTTCGCATATATGCATATTAAACTATGAACTAGTTATGAGCTTTTTTGTCATAATGAGCTAAATTAGTGCTAAGATATTGCATCTGGATGCAGAGGAGAAGAAGGAGAAAGATGATTATGAATCGCTGGTCAGACTTACAGAGAGCGCTCATATTGACAACTTGGAAGTCCTGAGAGCTTTAATAAGTGGCAACAATGATGAGCCACCACTGATTGCGGGTTCTACCAATAGAACGGTTTGCTTACTATTCCTTGGTTCTTATACTTTAAAGACACAAATTCAGAGCATTACACAGTAGAATATGTGTTTTCTCACTAGCATGCACACGACACAGAATGTTTCTCATTTATGCTAGAAATGTTGCGCATAATTGAATCTAGCATTCTTTCTATCTGTTTGTTTGTGTATTTATAATGTGTGAAACTGCTATGTGGAAATATATAAGTTGTCACTAATCTTTTGCTGTTTCAATTCGTGTAAAAGCTTAAACATTTGAAAAAATATAATGGGCATATGTGTACTGATGACTAACTTAATGCTGATGTAAATATGTTATAATCTTATACAGAATAAAGATGAACAAAGAACTGGTTAAAGTAAATGGTTACTCTCCTGAAACAACATGAAGATTTTCAAGCACACTCTACACCTGTACAAAATTCTGTTGTCTAATAGGACTGCTCTAGGTACACCAAAATGACATTTTGAAACATATCCCCCCCACCCCCTCCTCGTTTCTCATTTTTTGCTGAGGGGAATACCCAGTGCTTAAGCTGGAAGTGTTTTGTACGAACATGTATCAGTATCAAAGAAATACAGAATATCAAATATTATAGGATGTAATGAAAATGGAAATTGTGAAATAGTGGGAACTTGACATGTAAAACTTAAAACTGCCGAAAATACCTAGCATCTGTACACTTTAACATGGATATAAGACGAACAAACGATTATACACAGTTCTTTGAAAAAAGACATGAATTTGAGCATGTTCTATTATTTAATCACAATAATTCTTTATTCTTAGTTTTCTATAATTTATGTTATTGCACTTGTTCATGGGATTATCAAGATTTGATAGGATACTTCAACAGATAATCTTTATGTTGTATAATGGAACGCGTGACTACCCTAACATTCTTTCTGTTCTGTGTCATGGAATCAGACCAATCTTGATCTTTTGAGGAGGAAGTACGTGTTATTCCTTATATCAGGTCTCTTCGATGCCTCCCCTCCAACTGACCTATATGTACTTGCCCAAATTTACAATGAGGCTAAAACATATTCAGGGATTAGAAATGATTTTGAATTGGTATGGATCCCTATGGTGGATAGTTTGCAGATACAGACAGAAGCTACGAAACGACAGCTTCAATTTTGCCAAGAATATGTGCCATGGTATTCAGTGAGGCAACCGAGCTTCATTTCTAAACCTGTCAAAAGATTGATTAAAGAGAAATTTCACTATAGAAATCGGCAAATTCTTGTGGTAATGGATCCCCTGGGAAGGGTGGTGAATCTCAATGCCCTTCACATGATGTGGATATGGGGAACTGTTGGTTTTCCTTTCGAAAAGACAAAAGAGCTGTTGCTTTGGCAGGAGGAGACTTGGCGTTTGGAGCTGCTAGTTAACGGTATTGATGTGAGCTTATTATATTGGGTACGTAAGCTCCTACTTTAAAATCTCAAATGTTGTGTGTTGTCAGAATGGCATTGATATGCTAGATTCTTTTCTGTACAGAAAATTAGTAATCACCATTTCTCCTCAAGTATTTCAGTACCCAAAGAGCAATTTGATCTTTCAGAAATGCAAGACAATGGAGTCAAAAAATAATTTATATTTCACCTTTTAATCATTTTCTTCTTGGTAGCTTATTTTCCTGTCATGCTACTCCCAAGTTATCGTTATGCTTCTCCATTCTTTAATGGAATTGAATTGAAAACTGAATTTCTTGTTACCCAGAATAGTTCAACAACTTGGCAGTAGTACTTGTGTTATGTTTGATGTAAGCCATATAACTTGAAACAAAGGAAGAGGCATAGATGTACATATAAAAAAATTATCACCTAGAGCATGAGAATGTTGATCATTATTATATTTGTAGGCTGTCCTTGGATAAATATACATGTTGCTGTGTTTTCTATGTGCATTTAAAGTAATAAATTTGAAGATGGCCGAGAAAATGGCTGAAATATTAGATTGTAAAATATGGTTTCTCCATCAGATAAGATCAGAAAGATACATCATTCTCTATGGAGGATTCGACCTGCAGGCGATCAGTGATTTCACTGTCACAGCACGTCGAATTATCCACCAATTAGACATCCCATTGGAGATGGTCTATGTCGGAACTAGTACCAAAAGTCCGCAAGAGTTGGGGCCCCTAATTAATAACATCAGGAATCAGAGGCTTAGCAATTGCTGGGAGGAGGAGATGATGTGGTTTTTCTGGACTCGAGTGGAAAGCATGTTGTTGTCCAAGATTCAGGTAGAAGCTAAGGATGAGCAGGACCCAGTGATGCAGGAGCTTGAGAAGCTGCTGATGTATGATAGGATGGGGACATGGGCTTTGTTCAGCAAAGGGTCGGAAGTGATGTTAACTGGGCGTGTCCCTGCTCTGATACACTTATTGCAAAAGTTTGATGAGTGGAAGGGGAATGTGGGGCATAGTGACTTTCTCATAGAATTGAAGGAACAGTATAACCGACTTCCTGCTGCTGATGATCACCCTTGTTGCCAGTTGGAGTTTGATCATACTACAGGAAAGACTCCAGTGAGTATGATATGCCCCGAGTGCCATCGCTCCATGGAGGAACTTGCTGTTTTCACCTGCTGCCATGATCATTAGTCACAAAAGAATTTGTTGTTCTTGAGTGCTTGTATGTATTTTCCTCACTAATAGTGTCTGTTTGAACATTAGTCACAAAAGAATTTGTTCTTGAGTGCTTGTATGTGTGATCATTTGGAATTGTTGCATCTCCTACTTTGTACCATTGCTATTTCGTTTGGACAACTTTTTACTACATATGCAATTATCAGAAAATCAGGATTCAGTCTCTTGTGGTCGACTTCAATCTCATGTGTATTAATAATTACAAATATTAATTATTCACTAAACTCAAAATTTCCCGCATTTATTTACCGGCAACTCTGATTAAAAAAAATCTGTTTAATTTATTTATACTTACATACAATATATAAATTTAATATTTCTATAAATTAACATAGTTTATAAATGTTTTAATATTTATATAAGTCACACATATTCTTAAAATTTTTATGTGTAAAACATGCACTTATAAATTGACAAAAGAAATTATTAACTTTTCATAATTATTACTATCTCATATTTATAAAGTTAAGGTAGTATTATTTTTAAAAAAATATATTTTTTATAATATTTTACAAATATTAACCGGATCTGTGGGAACCAACCCGATGGGTCTAAAGTCTGGGGTCAAGATTTTCTTGACGAGGCGAGTCCATGGTTTTGGCAAATTCAACTTAGATTTGCTTCATTGCCATCTTTAGTTATCAGGGGATATATGTTTTTATTTTTTAATAAAAAAATAATAATTATTATTAAAAATAAATAAAGAGTTTTTATTAAAAGTTGAAATCAATCTATACTTTCAACAGCATTTTTGGTCATAGCATTCTGAAGTGTACTGAGACTCTAAAACAAGAGCCCGAAGCAGAGCATAAAATACACCATGCAATGCAAAGGTAGACACGAAATGTTAAAGAAAAACAAAAAGGAAGTCAAAAGGATGTTGCGCCTGTAGGGAATGAATAATGTAACGAGCCTTTTCTTGTCGCACATAGGTTCTATAAACTCTTTTTTTCTTCTATATATATTAAGTTAATTAATTATTTTTGAAATTGAAAGTGTGGGTAGGTGAATTTTAAAATAATTACCACATGTGCGCGCTTGGAGGATGCTTCTTTTTCTCAACAAATCGAGCTAGCTCCTCTATAAATAGCCTCAGTTTCTAATTCATTTGACACATAAAAAATCCGAGCCGTCTTCTGTTTTCTCTCATCATGTTTCTGAGTATTCTTCCGTTTGTTGTTCCAAACTCTCTACCATAAGTGCGCGTGTTAGAGAGGCATAACTGTGTTAAACTTGAGAAGCGAATGGTTTACGCTATCTGCACCGTAGTAGTACCGAAATTTCTCTTTCAAAGAAGTGTTTCCTATGGCACAACTTTTATTTTCTCAATGTGCCCACCAACACAAAAAATAATTTGTGCATCTAAATTGGTGTTGTGGAATCAATTTTTTTTTTTGCTTTATTGAAGATTTCTTATGGTTGATGATCAAAGACTCTGGTGGCTCCGCCATTTCCTGGTGGAGCTATACGACGGAGGTCCAAGTAAGATTTTCATCGGTCATCATTGTTGTCTTTCTTTTTTGAAAACTCTTCATTTTTATGTGGAATTTAGACTGCGACGGCAAAAAATAAAGAAATGGACAATGGATTGTGCTTCAATTTTTGTTCTTTCTTCTCAATTATTCACTGCATGCAGTCTGTTCTTTTGGTTTTTCCTTTAACTGAAGTTTGAAGTTTGAAGTTTGAGCTGATGAAGGTTGTTCAATAGCCAATTTTGATTTTGTCATTGTGTCCCCATATCATAAGCAGTAAGTCGGAGGATGAGCTCTGATGTGGGAAACCCTAATTTTATCTGCAAAAGGCTAATTTGCCCCTAAAAGAGCCCAAAATTACAATTTTATCAAAAGGATCCACTTTCGACCAAGTCAGGTTGCGACCCGACCTAAAACCCGAGACACGTGGAAGAAGCGCATTGGACCAACTAGACCCCCAACTTCTCTATAAATGCCCCCGTCAGTGTATTAATGGTACGTTGACTTTACCACTTTTTACTTACTGGTCGCTTCAGATCTTCAGCTCGCTAGCGACCTACATTTACGACCTCAAAACCAAACACTGATTTATGCATCAGAGGGTCTTAGTTGGGGGCCACCCCAGCAAGCCTAACGATTTGCTTCTTTTCTCAAGACCCAATCACTAGTTTGAGAGAGGTAGCGACTTTAAATCGCTTGAAGGACCAGTTCGCCCGACCAACAAGGTCGCATGAATTTCGACCCGAATCAGTTGGCGCCGTCTGTGGGAATCCTCTGGAGTTCCTTTGATTTGGTTTTGAGGTGGTTGAAGGACTTAGATATTCAGCAAGGGAGAATTCACCATGTCAGGATCACCAAGGCATGAGCAAGAGGGAAGGTTGCATCTAACGAACAAAGAGAATCGTCAGATAATTGAGATAGCAAGTAGGAATGTTATGGTGGAGCATGAAAGGAAAATGGTTTCATCGGCTATTAGGGAATCAGCGAGGAGAAGCATGAATGAAGAAGAGGAGAGCGATCGCAGATGACCACGTGGAAGGAACGGGTCGCACAAGGTTGAACATAGAATAGATGTCGGAAGCCAGCCGAGCAAGAGAGAGATCGATCACCTCATTTAGCAATATAAGGCGAGGGAACTAGCAATCTCCAGAGCTAAAGTGAAAACCGTGGGGAAGTAGACAGAAAAGTTGAAGCAACAATTAGATGACCTGAATAAGCGAGATGACCTGGTAAGCAGAATAGGGACTCGCCTTTTGCTAACAAAATTCTGACGAAGGTCATGGGTCCAAACTTCCGACTACCTGACCTACCCAAATATGATGGATCAAAGAATCCGTGGGAGCACATCTTCGCTCTCGAATTGGTAATGAACTGATACGGGCTAACAAATTCTATTAATGCAAAGTTGTTTGTGACTACCTTGACAGGAAAGACACAAGAATGGTTTACCAGCTTGCCGAGTGGAACCATCGGATCATATGGGCAACTGGTGCAGAAATTCGCACTTCACTTCACTAGCAAAAGAAAATTGAAAAAATCAGGGACCTACTTGTTCACGATCCAGCAAAAAAGTGATGAATCCCTTAAAAATTTCATAGAGAGATTTAAGGACGAGATCTTAGAGGTGCAGGATTTGTGAATCGATATGATGACGAGCATATTGATACATGGGCTGAAGAAGGGACCGTTCATGTCAGCGTTAGCAAGAGATCCGCCAGGAGATATAGAACATTTGATGCACTTAGCCCGAAAGTATATCGATGACGAGGAGATGAATGCGATCAAGGATAGGATGGAATGGAGGTCAAGGTCGAGGTCATGGGTACGTTTGTATTTCTATTACATTCACCGCATATGTTAGCTTTAGCTAGAACAATATTCTTGCTTGCACTAAAAATTATGGGATTATGTATGTTACTGCAATACCTTGAGTTGTTTTATATCCATGTAAAAATGTTTGCATGAAGTAAATAGTGGTTTGGTACTTACATGACAACAAAATATGCGAGCTGGTGTTTGAAAAAGACCCACAATGTGCAACCCAACGTCTGAAAAAGACCACAATACTATGCAACCTAAAAAAGGTGTAACCCGACGTATGAGAAAGACCGTGACCTGAAAAAGGTGAAACCATGCGTCTGAAAAAGACAAAAAATGCGCGACCTGGAAAAGGTATAACTCGATGTCTGAAAACTACTCGCAACCTGAAAAAGGTGCAAACACTGCAAAAAACTAACCTAAAAAAGGTCAAGGCGCGTCTGAAAAAGACTGACCTGAAAAGGTGCAACTCAAATGTCTGAAAGACTTGCAACCTGGAAAAGGTGCAAACACTGACTGACCTGAAAAAGGTCGAGGCACGTCTAAAAAAGACCATGATAACACGTGATCTGAGAAAGACGCGACCCCTCTCCTGCAAAAGACCGCAACCTGAAAAAGGTGGTATCATGAAATGGTTTACCTATCTGAAAAAGAGACTTCAATATGGCCCATTATCTTTTACCTTTCCTTGGGGTGGATTACATTCAAGGGATTGCTTCTTATTGTTTGTTCAATAGATTTTTTTAAAGTGCAGATATGAAAGGGGAGTTCTTGTGAAGAAAAAAGTTCATTGATCTAAAAGATGATTTACAAATTCTGGAAATACAAGGAGATCTACATGAAAGTCAAAAAATTACAAGTTAAAAATACACAAGAGCATATTCATCTGCTTGGTCTTCATCCATCTTCTCAATCTCATCGACCAAAACCGCGAACGCATCCTCATGTTTCAATGGGGTTCTTCAGGAAATGCTGCAAGATTACCGTCTAAGGTAGGGTCGATCCAGTTTGTGTCGAAACCATCTGCAAACCCCTTCAGCTTCTTGATTTGAGAAGTACAACGATCAAAGCCCTGCATCAGGTAATCTGCTGACTTGATCTCAACATCTACCTTAAAAGCAGTAGACTTGAGGAAATCTCGAGCTCCCTGCAATCGCGTATTCGCCAGAAGTTTTCTATGATCATCAGATATTAGGTACTGATTGCGTCCTTGATCACATGCGATCTCAAGTTGATGCTGATAGTCATCCGAAGCGAGGTACTCATCTCGATCAGCTACTCGACCTGCAGAGAAGCCTTCTGTCTTAGCTGATTCTGCAGTAGCCGCGATCTGCAATCTGAGTTCACGTAATTGTGCTTCAAGTTTGATTTTCTCCTTCTCACAACTCGCGAGCTTAGAGTTCTTTCCTTCGATTACTTTATCGGCAGCCATTTTCTCATGCCGCCAGTAGGTACACTTCAAGGAAAGATGATGACCAAAGGCAGAAGCCTGCATTCAAACAGAAAATGATTAATAGATTAAGTGAAGGATAGTTTGCGACCTGTGGTTCTATAAAAAATTACCTGAGCAAGTGAGTGTGCAAAATATTGTTCAACCTGAATGTGCGACAGAGGAGTTAGGAGGGCCTGGTCGCGAGGCAGAATAGTAGACTTGTACACTTCCCATTATTGGCCGATATGGGTCTTCAGCACGGAGCTCTGACCAGAGATAGCCTAGTCAGGTATCAGTCTCGCTCCTTCCATTTCAGCAGATTTGTAGGTGGGAGATAGCAGTTCTACCTGGGCTTCCTGCCACCAAGCTGCAAGCTCATTGGCCACTTTCAGGTTTTCATCTTCATTTGCTGTCGAGGCAGTCGCTCTAGTTTTCTTATGCAAAGGTGATAGCCAACAAGTTGCCTTCAACAACGGGATCGCTATCTGCACAAGCGATCTCAATGGAAATTGTGCCATGCGGACTAGGAAATCCTCCTCCCAGCAACCTAGGAGTATCTTCAGGGACATCTTGGGGAGGAGAGGAATTTGATCGCAAGGGAGTGACCGTTTGTTTCGCCTTCTTGGCGCGAATTTTTCTTATGATCTGAACATCCATTATGATAGAGGCTGCAAGAAAAAAGAATTATCGCCACCACATATATAAATATATTGTAAGTGGAATGAGGAAAAAGATCGATCACCTAAAGAACCCTGGGTTTGAGTGGGGGCCAGACTGAGACCAGCGAGCTTCAAGGTATTCTCCGTCAAGAGCAAATTGGCCTTGTATTGATACCGAGTGAGAATACCAACCAGATCATCATCTAACCTTACACCGTGGATTTTGGGATCGGGTTTGCTAGTATGCCAGTCGCAAGGAAAGGGCCAGATTTGATTTGGGGGAGATCGAATGAAAAAGAACTTGTCTTTTCAAGAGCCTACATTTGATTTCAAATTAGAAACGAAGGCACAATGTGGTTTGGCAGTGAGATAGAAAAAACCTTGATCGCTTGACCTCTTTGAGGTCGTGAACTTTAAAGCGACCAAAAGTTGTCGAAGTCGGGTTCGAGTCCTGGGTGCTCAGTTATTATAATAAAGGCAAGTATGTGACGAATGGAATTTGGAGCTAACTGCATCGGACATATTTCTAACCTAGATAATATTCGAGCAACGGATCGTGAAAGTGGAAAACGCGAACCTGCGTCTAAGTGAACAACGGAAATTGGATAACTGCCTGAAGGAGGTTGATTCATGTAATTGGAAGATGAAGGAAAGATAATTTCAAAATCTGGGGGAATATGATACTTTTTCCTAATCGTAGTTTCTGTTCAGTGTAAGGTACTTTTTATAGTAAGCCAAGGTTTGTTGGCTAATTTATTTTCATATTGCTCGAGGATCATGGCTGGGGTCGCTACATTTGGGTCGTTTATACCTACCCTAGGAGAACTAACCTGCTTCTTTTGAGCTAAGAGCATATGGGAGGTCGTAGATGGACTATTTGACGATCTACTAGATGACATATCTGAAGAACTACCAGAATTACTAGACTCAAAGCTAGAAGGCATACTGAAAACAAGAGGGTTGCAAAGGAATACCTGGTTATGACCTAGGCAAGGCAGATCGCAGATTGAGAAGAGAGGTCGTACTCAGAGAATCCGAGATTAGGAGAGAATGGCACGATTACTATCAAATTGCTCTCTATTTATAGGGGTAAAACCATGGAGTTCGCGCCACAATCAATGGTTGGATGCTGAGGTAGCAAGGATGATCTAAAGACTGAGATCGAGAGCCTTTTCAACTTTCCTTAGCATGCTCTGCACACTAAGAGAAGTGGGGGAGTAATGATGTGGAAAACCCTAATTTTGTCTGAAAAAGATCAATTTGCCCCTGAAAGAGCCCAAAATTACAATTTTATCATAAGGATCCTTGCCTTTTCGATCGAGTCGGGTCGCGTGTCACGTGGAGAGCGCGCATTGGACCAACCAAACCCCCAGCTTCTTTATAAATACCCCCAATTAGTGCATTAATGGTATGTTGACTTCACCACTTTTTACTTACTTGTCGCTTCGGCTCTTTAGCTCGCTAGCGACCTACTTTTACGACCTCAGAACCAAACATTGACTTAAGCATCGGAGGGTTTTAGCTGGGGACCACCCCAACAAGCCTAACAATCTGCTTCTTTTCTCAGGGTCTAATCACTAGTTTGGGAGAGGTAGCGACCTCGAACCACTTGGAGGACCAGCTCGGCCGACCAAGGAGGTCGCATGGATTTCGATCCGGATCAAGCTCTGATAACAATGTCAGTGTTAATTCCAACATCTCCAACTTCCATTCTTCAAGGATGCAGAAAATTTCCCTTAAGAACAAGTTTTAATGTTTCCTTCAATATTAGTTGGGACCACCTAAGAACAGTTGAAGGAACAGGGTGTTATGGAAGCTTTTGGAGAAGCTTGAAGCGCTCCAGTAAATATGTGGGGTATGTAGCTGGAGAGTGATGCGATAACAAAATCTTGTAGTTCATCTTAATGTTGAGGAACTTTAATTTGATATGAAGCAAAGAAGTTGATTCAATACTTTTCTTTATTCAGCATCCGAAACTCACTTTATTCCATTTTCAAGAGGTTTATTTAAAGATTCAGAATTGCTTGAGGAAGTGAAACAACTTGATCTTCAGTAAATAATCGTCTCTGCTTTCCTGCCTTAATTTGGCAAACATGAAAAAAGGGCAAAGAACGCTACACCTTATGACTGACGACAGTACATTTGTAAGAAAAGTCCAGGAAACTCATGCTCCTGATGGGCGATATGTTGATTGCAAGCTGATTTTAGAGATAGCTGAGGAGATCTTCGACTTGGCAATGGCTGCAGAGGTAAACAGAACACATCTTTTAGGATTCAGATACTGGACTTGTATCAGTTCATAGTACATGTGTTCTTCCTATCTCCTTATCTCTTTTCCTCTCGTGTTCCTGTTCAAGGCTAAGCACATTGGAGCAACAAGCATGGACAAGGAGGTAAAAAGAAATGCCGGGCTGTAGGATTAGCTACATTATGTCTGTACGTTACATATTTGTGGTCATTTAACAAGTTAATCTGGGATATGATTGTCTACTTAGTAATCCATCATTTATTACATTCCTTTGGTATGCTAGCTTATTCGTTTTCTGAATTTGATGTAGGGTACTCCAGCAGCTGAGCAAGAAGAACACGAGCAACATGGTGATTCTGACTTGTTCAAGGGCCTGTCTGATATTATTAAGAGAATCTCCATTGAGGTTAGAAGAATGAATGCATAAAACTTCTTAGATAGCAAGTATATCCATATTAGATTCACAGCATAAATCAGCACTTTCTGAGATTGTTATGCTTCTTTCAGACAGCCTACTCTGATGACGTCGATACGCATTCAAAAACTATGTCCTTGTTGAAATCTTTATCCAGCTATTCATGGGAGGCAAAGTTGGTGCTATCACTAGCTGCTGTGGCTTTAAATTATGGCGAATGTTTGCTCCTCACTGAGCTTTACTTATCAAATAATCTTCCTGAACAAATGGCAATCCTCAAGGGAATGGCAGATATTCGCCAATACTCAGACATGCTAAAATCCCGGGTCAGTGCTCTCAACAGTCTCATTAAGTCGATATTGAATCTAGCCAAATGCGTCATTGAGTTCACAGAGCTACTGTCTGTGTCTTCTTCCCTTGATGTCAAAGCATCTTCGGTTGCCACTGATGCCATCATCTCAGCCACTTACTGGACCATCAGGGGTGCCGTTGCTTCTGTAAATTCTGCCCAGCTGAATACCAAAATAGGTTTTGAGTAAGTTCTTTTTCTGATTACACCATCAACAATTTTTTAAGTGTGGTCGTTGTTACTTTTGGGTAGGGTCTACTGCATAAAAAAATAAATAAAAGAAATACTATATAAGCAAGGTTTAAGGAAGCCTTAGGAACTAGAATCAGTAATTCTCGGAAAGAAATTGCTTCTTTAATTCATTCTTCTTCTGATGCTATGATTCAGGACAATATCAACGACTGAGCTGTGGGAACTATCCTCATTGGGACACAAAATGGGATCCATGAAGGAACATTTACAGAGTCAATTAACTTTTTTCCGCAGTCATATTGGTGAGCCTCATGCATACTCACGCACACACATTTATCTACTGACTTGTTCAACAAATTCATATATGCATTGATGATGATGAAAATGAAGGTTACTAAGTGTTCTTCTTGAGTCTTGATGCAGAGGAGAAGAAGGTGAAGGATGCTTATGACGCACTGGTCTTTCTTACTCGGTACCCACCTAGAGATAACTTGGAAGTTCTTAAAGTTTTATTATGCCCCAACGAAGAGGAGCAACCTTTGTATGATGCTTCTAATAAGACAACGGTATGAGATATTGAATGGTTGCCATATAAAATTGTTTAATGATTCATGTGGTGTTATTTACGATTCTAGGGGAGAGTCAATCTCATTTTCTGGTTAAAACATGCTAATAATACCTTCAAGTTATTCAAAAAAATTTGTCTTGTATCTAATTTAGAACATTTTCCACGATTTATTTCTTCCATTGTTCCAATTGAGTTGCAGCAAGAGCTAACAGGCCTGCATTACTTATTCAGGTCAAGCTTGATATCCTAAGGAAGAAGACTGTTCTATTGCTTATATCAGGATTAGATATTGATGAGGATCAGGACTTGGTTATTCTTTCTGCCATTTACAAAGAATCCAGGATGCATGAAACATCAGCAGAAAATCACTATGAAGTGGTCTGGATCCCCATTCTTGATCCTTCTAACAAGATGACACCTGATATGGAAAAAATCTTGGAGAACAAAAGGACTAGAATGCAATGGTACTCAGTAAATGCCCCAAATAAGATTGATCCACTTGTCATAAAACTCATCAGGGAGCAGTACCACTACCAGGATCAACCAATTGTTATGGTGTTGGATCCACAGGGAATGGTGGTAAATACAAATGCCATTGATATGATATGGATATGGCAAAATAGGGCATTTCCTTTTTCGCAGGCCACTGAAGAAGCTCTCTGGAAGGATGGGGTCTCGGGGCTTGAGTTGTTTGTCAATGGCTTTCACCATGAAATTGAGAATTGGGTAAGCTTTTTTTTTTTCTCCTTTCTTTTTCTTACACGGATTTAGCAACATGAAGCAGTTATGTGGACATTGGTATGAAATGAGCAGGCATGTCGAATTCATAACACTGCCATCCCTGAGATTTAGGAAAAGAAATCCTGTTTTCAGGAAATAAAACTGTTCCTTGCACTCATATTTACATGGACACCCCCCGGGGGAATCTGTAGAACCAAGGGATCGTTCATGACATGCCTAAACCTTAGATATGTTCTTAAACCATGTGCTACTTGTGTATTGGCTGGCGCATCGTTTGTGCCCCTTAGTTTTTCTTTCTTTCTTGGTGGTGACTCAGGTGAAGGAGGGAAAGTACGTCATTCTGTATGGAGGAGATGATGTTGAATGGATCCGCAACTTTGTCAGCTCGACTCGTCAAGTGAAGGAGGCGGGACACATCCCACTAGAGATGTTATATGCAGGAAGGAGCAACCAAAAGGAGCAAGACATGAACAATTTAATCAACTCGATTGTGAACGAAAAGCTCGGTGAAATCTTGGGAGATGTGAACACGATATCGCTTTTCTGGAATCGAATTGAGCACATGAAGCGTTCCAGGATCAGACTGGGAAGTGGTAAAGTTGGAGAAGATCAAGATCCACTCCTGCAGGACATCACAAAACTTCTGAGTTATGACCAGATCATGGGTAGATGGGCATCCCTATTCAAAGGAAACGAACTGGTCTTAACGGGGTATGGAAATATCATGCTTCCTACAATGACAAGGTGCATCGAAGCATTGAAGGAGAATGCAAACAAAGAGTTTGATGTAACATTCAAGGAGTGTTTCGACAGTTCTCAAATCGTCGATACCCCTCCCATTCGACTCATTTTGCCCAGCAGTTACGAGAGGAACATTAGTGTGGTTTTATGCATCGAGTGCAGCCGCGTCATGGACAAATACATCCTCTTCTCCTGCGACCACGGCAAGCAGTGACAACAATGATCATATTGGAAGCAGTCAAGTTTCTCCGTGTTATATATAATACACAGTAGTGGTTGTAGGCAAGTTTTGCCAACTTCATGATCTGTCGTAGACTCTAAATAATTTCTCAAAGCAAAATATTCCCCAAACTCCGGCTACAATAAGCCTATCTTACAGGACTAAAGTTTGAAATCCTACCCGAGTCTTTTTCCCTCCTTCAACAGTTCAACCAACTACCAGCCTTCAGCCGTTATATTTTAACAGCAGAAGATGAAATGGACCAATTATGCAACCATTTGATCGCGGAGTTAACGAGGCGCAGATTTGTTTCTCTTGGTGTAAATGAAATATAGCCGCTGCGAATCCAATTTAAATCAAATTTAACCATAATCATACAATTGCCTGTCAAACTCTATGCTGGGAATCTTGATTTGGCTCTTATCCTGAAATTTGTACTTCTGTGGGCATCGGTCATTGCATAAGTGTACCTTAGTGATGCTGCATCTACCACTGGATAAAGCTTCTACGTAGACACAGTACTGAAATTTGCAATTTTGTGGGATTAACCTGAAATATTTTTCCCTCAAATTTGCTCTTTAGTCAATGTATGGTAGAAAATAGTCATTTCTGACTAAGGCCTCCCATTTAAATGAAGATACAAATAAAGTCACTGGCGGAAATGTGTTCATCAATGAGTTAAAAACCTTGTCTTATAATTTACATCAACTCGATGATTCTTCTCCTCCAAAAGAAAT
The DNA here is from genome assembly GCF_000512975.1 of Sesamum indicum. Lineage (NCBI taxonomy): Eukaryota > Viridiplantae > Streptophyta > Magnoliopsida > Lamiales > Pedaliaceae > Sesamum > Sesamum indicum. Next base: position 1,139,040 of record NC_026146.1, on the reverse strand, counting down.
TCACACCCACTTGATTTGCTTCTTTAACTTGTTCACATTAATAAACAGGTGGAGGCAATTGCCATCCTGCAACAGCAAAGTGAGAAAAACACAACACACAATTGGGCGGAACAAGTAATCACAGGTTACCAGCAGCAGACTGTTGCACATGCCAGGCTATTCTGAATGAGAAATCCAATAAATCAGGCCACTGCATAGAAAATTCAAATAAAGAGAATAAAACAATTGCTAAGGTCGCACATTTATTGGTTGGTAATTAAAATGAAATGATATTTGGTACTTGGAGTGAGGCTCACCTGATTAGAACAAATACACATTGCAGAACTCCTGCAACTCCTGTCCATGCTGAAGGACCAGATTCTACCAATGCATCTTGTATCAATAGACCGACCGAAGCAGCCAATGAGACAAAGGACACAACATATGCAATGAAAAGCCAGAGTTTCAACCTGCAAATTCAGAAACTAGAACAGCTGACTGACAATGTAACTATAATTGAAGATGCAGCAACCAGAGCCAATGGAGCAAAATACGTGCATAACTTATTAAATTTGAAACATTCTTTCACCTTCTAATATGTGGACTCCAATCAAGATTTAATAGCATCAATTTATTACTTCTCAGATGAACGTGATCCAAAATTTCCTAGAAACAAAGATCTCTAAGAAATAGGTAAACAAGCCAAAGAATTAAATCCATCAAAATATTGCCCTGCCCAACAATCACAGGCAGGTAACTGATTCAGGCATGCTTATACTAAATTCCTGTGAATATGCAATGGCTTTGTAGCACAAAACTACCCATATGATCTTCAACAACCAAACTGATAGTTCAAATGGATATGCATGTGAACATATTCACAACTTAAACCATTTGACCAATTCGAACCAGTCCAACAAAGAACTTATTAGGAACAAAGCCAACCAAGAATCCCAAATGCACATTTAGTTCAGTAGCCTAGGCTGTAGGATGATATAAAATGTCTAGCTATCGCTGACCCAAAACATAATTTAGTCACTGGAACACAAAATTACAACTTGGTCAGGTTACACCAAGAACACCTTTAGTTAATTAAAAACATACCTCTCAACCAAAATCCCAACCTTTACCATTATACCAAAGGAGAAACAATTTTCCTTAACTTCACCTTTCTCATTAATCATATCAGCACCCTCATCTTTTTTCTTTTTCTTATTAGTATTCAAATTATTTCTGAAGATCCAAAAGATTTACTGTTTAAACAGAAATATCATAAACCATAACAACAAAAACAAGATCATTATGCGTGTGCTTAACAAAGAAAACGTGGTACTAACCTCCACTCACCCTCTTCATAAGGCGAGTAATCAATATCCTCTTTCCTCACACAATTAAACATCAGAGCAGCCAAAGATGCAAAAATCCCTACCAACCCAAAATAAAATAAAAAAACTGCACGAAACAAGATAAACAACGACTTAGTTTCAGTGTATAATTTGCCAACAACTACCTGGGAGATAGTGGACGAAGGGGATCTTGACGGAGCTGCAAACAACTGCATCCACCCAGAACCACCAACCTGTGCCGAACACCGCGCCGGAGACGCCTGGTCCGAAGATTGCCAACAGCTCGCTCAAATCCATTCCACCTCAGCCTTACCTCTCTACTGAAATTCAGACGATTCTGATCGGAAAATCAGGAATTAAGCTACGATTGATTGATTGATTAATCACGGGTTCCCTCCGACCAATAATTGAAACAAGTCCCTTTGCTTTTCCGCTGCCGACCTGTGACTCGCTGGCCCCCGCTACTCGACTCGCTCTCGGCTTTGCAATAATAATTTTCTTTTAAATACTTAATAAGATTAAACATCTAAATGGGCCCTCAACTTATTTGGTTCGGCCCAATAAGGAAAAATCCCAATAGGCACATATGATTCTCCACTAATTACAGATCCAGTAAACTGGACTTTCAACTACCTCTATTTGTGGGCTTGGGCCACTCATAATTGTCTAATTACAATCTAACAAATTTTCTATATAATCTAAACTTTAATTTTTCGTTATTTCATTTTAATTTTTTTAATCTATGAATAAAATAAATATGATAAATTTTATATTATAAAGAAAATAAAATAAATATAATAGAGCCGATATTTTGGAAAAAACACATGTTATACACAAGGCGGGTTATTGATAAGGTTTTGTGAAGATTATATAGAAAAATTATTGTTTATTATTTCTTTTAAAATTTGAAGGAAAAAAAAGAGGGGGTTAAGTATAAGATCGAAACTTGAAAAATAACACAAAATAGAAGAAAAATGACTATATTTCTCTTCAAATAAAACTTCCATTAAACTTTAACATTCCTATTAACGGAAGGACTATAAGTATAAAGTCAAAAAATAATAGTTTGAAGACTAAAATTATAATTTAAAATTATTTGAAAACGAAAACTGCATTATTAATTTTGTTCGAGGACCAAAATTGTACTTATCCCAATCTATTCTTATCAAAATTTTTAATCTATTTTTATTATTGAATAATTGAGTAAATATAATAAAATTCAAATTACACACCTGCATAAAATGTGTTATTTGTAAAATTGATATTTGTTTTATTTTTTTCAATACATCACCCAATTGATTTTGAACCCAATATCTCAACTATGAAATGTCGAGTCACGACCATTGAGGTGTATGCTGATTTTATATGCATTTATGAACAAAGACCTAGTCCAAAGCAAAAAGCTACGCTGGAAGACAAGAATGCAGCCTCAAAACAAAACATACTAAGAAAAAACTGAGACAGTAGGATTAACAGCTGAAATTATTTCCAAACTAAAATCAGACGTGCAGCTACACAAGCAAATGTCGATTCACCTAATTATAGAATCATTAATCAAGAAATAAGTCAGGTGGGGTTCCGGTTTGATCAAACTGCTGTGGGCAAATTGCATTAATTCTTGAATTGAGTTACTATATACACCAACTTTACAAAGCCCATAAGCAGGCAATACCTTCAGATGGCTTTATACAATTACATGTAGCAGATCTCTCCACTGCCCTTTCTAACAGGAAAAAGTAAACAGAGAATAAAATTTAATTAAGAAAAGGTTAAAAAGAAAAAAAAAAATGAAAGGAAAGGCTACACGGTGGCCAACCAAACTAAGCCGCTGGAGATACATGCAACGGGGATACCCCCCCCCCCCCCCACTGTACAGTGTACTCTTGACAATGCCTATACAACAATAATGCAAACTTCAATCATCCCCATTGGAAACAGTCCTCCTGGCACTAAATCAGCCCTCATTGACAAGAAAAATATAAATGTGCCAAAAAGGCCGATATGCATCCTGCATCAGGATTTAGTTGTCTTGATGGTGTTGCCGGTTCCAAATCACGTGTCCCCCTCTACCCATTGCGTTCCATTGGTTCTCGGGAACATGCATCTGGAACAGTCTCCTTGTCCTTGGAAAGGCATCGACCAGGAACATAAACAAATCCCTTAGGTAGCCGCTGATTTTTCATAGATGCTTGGTCTGATGTCATTATAAGTTCCTTCTCAAAAGTTTCAGTGTGCTGTAGCAATTACTTTGAGTCAAAACGCAAATCTATTAAATTCCTAATTAAATAAATGAATATGACAGGATAAAGATCTGACCATTAACAACAGATTGTAACACTTACTTTTCTATATTTTGTTCGCTTTTCCAAATCATCCGAAAGATTCCGTGATGCAGCAGAAAGTCGCTGAGGAATTTGCTTCCCAGAAAATGATACCCTCTCCATGGGTTTCAGGGTATAAAGGTTTTGGGATGTCGAACTATCATCTGTTCTTTGATCATTTTCCACAGACATGGGAAGTTTAACACGCCTTTTACCTGCAACTGCACTATCAACTGTTATGTCATCTGATCTTTGCACCATATCGCTGCCTGATTTGTAGCCATCTGTGTAACCTTTTATGGAGGTTGTAGCTGACTCAGAACTAACTTCAGGTTGGTAAAAGGGGTGACGAGCTAAAGCAGAAAGAACAGAGTCTCGACTTGAAGCAAGAATGTCATGCGAGCATAGGACTAATTCACGCTGCAAAGTGCAAAAGCAAAATTAAATGCACGTACTCGAAAAGCCTAACAAATAGCTCCTTGCCGAAGAAAATACCAGTTCTACACTAAACTTCAGTGAACTAACAGAAAAAGAAAGGTGAACAGAAAGATATGGGAATAAGAGTATGGAGTCGGGGAACATTTCATCAGGGTTGAAGTAAATACAAATCTCCACATAGTAGTCAGCTTACTTTCAATTTCTCCCTTTTGATAATTCTTTCACATAGAAGACGCAATCTCTCCAATTCAACCTATATGAATCAGAGCCACAACAAACATCAAATTATTGTATTATTAAGACAATGAAAAACAAAACACGTGCAGCGGGGAATGACCTCAAAATACCCTTGATGCTGATTCAATCAAAGGAGTGCAATGACAAGGCAATATTATTTTGTAGGAATTGGGGATCTAGTTAGGAACTAATTGCCCTTTCTAAGGGGAAATTCCAAATGCAGCGTCACCAAACCATTCCCACAGTAAATAAGAATTAGATTAGACTAATATTTCTAACCAGACGCCAAGTGAATTAGAGTTTATATTAGTCACCTGGTTTGGAAATGTGAGTCGAACTTTGTATTTCTAATTACTTGCATACTTAAATATCATGACTCACACCTAACCAGTGTCAGTTATAATGTATTTTCCTCTATACTGGCCCAATCAAAAAAAAAAAAAAAAGAATTACCTAAATTCACAGTTAAAATGAAACATAACAATGGGAAGACATCATCCAGATAATATACCCATGATCACTTACCCTGACTTGCTTAAGACTCTTAAACTCTTCAATCCCATGCCTATGAGTGGCAGCCTGTATGCATAATCATAAAGTCAATGTTAAACTTGCAAACTATCAGGCATAAAGTGGCATGAAAAGATTGCAAAAGATAAAACCTTTGCTTTCTGTTCTGTGCTATGCTTTTCACAGTAAGCTTTGTGATGCAACTTGCCACCATTAGTCCTCACAGTCATGTAGAAACCAGCACATCTAGCACAAGTAGGATGAAATGTGGTCTGGCAGTGACCATAGCTACACTGTAGACAGGCACAACAACAGGACCATTGTAGGAAAATCTCAATTTCAAATAGGTGTGGTAAATCACAAATCTCATGGTCTTCACCTTAAGACAAACACCATGTTTGCGACGGCATACAGTGCACGTATCAACACCCCTGCAGACAGTATCCTGGAAAGTAGCAGAGCTGAGTCCATATTAAAAAATCGCAAGGGCAGTCGAGGACCAAAGGAAAACAAAGGTCTACAGTGATTAATGGCACTTACCATTCCTTCAATAGGATTTACTTGACCCCTTCTGTATGTTGACTCTAACACCCACTACATTGAGATCAAAATAAAAGCATGAACTTTGAGGAGAATGGAAAGGCTAAAATTCAGATAGTGATAAACAAGCACAACAGGTAAAGAATTATTTACTTCAGCACATAAGGCATGTATCCATTGACCATCTATTGACTTTCTAAAAGCGCCTGCTGTACCGCCACACAATCCACATTCTGCAACAAAGTAAGGCTTCTCCCAAGAATTTGTTGCCAAAGCGCCAGAACCTCGAGAAGTAAACAAGTCTTCACACACCTCACAATGCCATGGTCCTGTGGTGCTTTTAACACTACGATAGCAATCCAAGTGAACTGCAACCTGTTCCAAAAAGAACGAAAAGAAACAACAATGGAATTCAGATACTTCAATAAGCAAGCAGAAATTCAATCATATTAGAACAAGACACACAAAAAACTAGTAACTAAGGGCAAAATACCTTGCAGCTTGAACAAACTAAAATGGGATTCAAAACTGTCTCAGAACGTCTGCATACATCACATGTCCTAGGATGGTCGTTGGAGAAGTCTGAAGCTAACTGGGCAGAATCAGAGTTTGTATCAAATGAGGACCTTGCAGTAACAGACCTAGAAAGAGTTTCTTTCACGCGACGATTCAGCTGAGAGTAAAACCCGGGCCTCATATCAGATGCATTAATCCTTGCACGATCCTAAAAGGAAAAAATAGAAAAATAAACAATACGTTTCTAACAAAAAAAAGAAAAAAGAGAAAAATCCATAATCAAGGAATTCAGAACTATGACCTCCTGTTCTGAAGATTCTGCATCTTTCCTAATTGATGATATCCTAGAGGAAGCTGCAGCTGCAGCAGTTGCAGCAGCCAACACAGCTTGAGCTTCTTTTTCGCTTCCCTAATATCATGATTATATTGACTAACTAATACAGCATCCCATTTTTGTTTTCCGGCAGCATCTATCTCCTGAGGAAGACTCTTTACAACCTTTGAAATCAAATCATCTGGCCAAAGAATACAAGGCAGGAAAAATTACTTGATACATCTAAAAGAGATACCACTTGAATCCAACCACACGTGTATGCATTCACCTAAAATGAAAAGCCACAAATCAGTAAATAGGAGACATGCAAACAAGACAGGGTAGAGACCACTTATGCGTTTTCTCGCAGCAGCATTGCAAAGGAGTCTTGTTTGATAATATATAAGCTCTCCTTCCACATCATCTGCAGGAGACAGTTTTAGCATATCCACATTCGTTGCCTTGACCAATTGATCAAGATTTACTCCATTGCATCCAAAAGTCCAGCCTTCAGAAGTTGCTTTTGCGTTGTTGTTACTACAACAGAGGCCTGAACTGGAAGATGCTTCTAACTGTGAAGCTTCCTGATCCTTCGGAACTGCAAATCACATTATTTACAACCTGAACTGACAGGGAATAGATAAGAGAATCAAACAGGAAAATACCTCCAGACTGGTAACACGGAGTTTTATCAAGCATGTTACTTCTGGTCTGCATCATTTTGCTGTAGATAAATGGATGTACATACGAAGCATGGTTGACTCCCCCATTACTATAAAACAAAATGCAGAAATGTGTCAGAAATCCAAGGAAAAACATTGTCTTACACAACCGTAAAACATAAAGGGGAAAAATAGCTAGGTAATTATGGTATAATAAAAGCTTACGTTAACATAAGTGAACATTTAGTCATCTGCCGAGATTGTTTAGTCTCCCCATCTAGACCATCTTCGTAGAGACTCTGCGCCAAAGCTCTCAGCTCATCTGTCATTGCAAATGATAAGAGCAGTTGGACCACTTATCACAAACAACGCGACAACTTAGAACACTCCCATACAAACAATGCAAGAACTTTGGACATTCTCATCACAGTTCACTTGCCAACTCCAGTGAAGCGCGGATACAAAAGAAATTGAAAATAACATTTCCATATGTTCAAAAGAGAACACAGTAAAATTAGAAGCCAGATATGGCCCTGATAAAAGTGGCCATGTGGAACATACATCCTGACCAAGGACTCAAGCATTCAAGTGGAAAGAAAGAAATAAATAAAAGAATCAATGACATTACAACCACAGGCTTAAAACTCCTTGTAAAATATAATAGTGAAAAATAGATTCTAAATTTTTCAATGCATCATTTATGTATTAGATTTTGCACATTCATAACCTCCTTGTAAAAAAGAGCTCAACATGTTAAAACTCCTAACCGACATTCCATTAACACTTGATCAACCAGTGTACCTTCAATTTGAATAGAATCCTTTGGCGAATCAGCTTGATGCTGCTCGGGATCAACCAAAATCTGCACAACCGAAAGCATAAAAGTAAAAGTTCTGACGTTTTAACTAATGCCTACTGAAATGACCGAAAATAATAATCAGTGTAAATATAGGTGTCTTCATATTAGAATTGTTAAAAGAGTCTTCATATTAGAATTGTTAAAAGATTAATTTAATAGGATACATTGTTACACCAAGCAACATAAAAGTTCTGCCAAAAAAATCACCTTAATTCACGGCCCATGAATACAATTGAAGATATAATTCAAATTTCAGAAGATATAAATCTCGAAGATACTGGCAATTGGTGAAATTTTATAATGGAACACCATGCGCATTTAGAGGTAAAAGGGAAGCCTACAAGTGGTTGTATAACCTGACAGTTTTTATACTACCAACATAAAAGGGCATGTTCAAAATAAAGTGACAGATTCTATTTTTAATAAAATAGAGTTCTTCTGGAAGCAACTAGCAAATGGACAGGATGACTTTAGCAATAAAAGGAAAAGTTCTGTTCTCAAAGCAATATCCATTCTTCCTGAGTTTCAAATACTAAAAGCAATACAAACCTAATTAAAAAAAAGCAGTCTGCATGACCACAAATGTAAGTAGTACTCTTCTTTAGAATGAACAGTGGGGATATCAAACTACGAAGATTCCAGGTTCGCAACCACTAGAAAGAAGAGTAGATTGCATGAATGGTGCCATTCATTCAAGCTGTCTTTTAAGGAGAAATATGCAACACTAATATTCTGCAACAGCAGATGCGAATATGTGAATACATCTGACATCTACAACACAAACATGATGATTATGCACAAAATTAGCACTTCACTTTTAGTTAAAAACTTCCAGCATGAAGCAGCATCAGCAAATGACAAAGATACCTTCTTGCTTTCATCAGCCAAAGACTCTCTGTGTGTACCATTTGGATCTTCCCCCACAAGAAGACATGAGTCAAGAGCGCCCTCTGCCGTCTCATCATTAGTCTTGTCCGTAAAGGAGAATGACTTGTCATCTTTCATATTCCTTATGCTGCTTTTGGTTCTTCTTCGAGGTGGAACAGATTTAATTGGAACAGCATCAGAAATACTAGACTCCTCTGTTGAAACAGTACCAACCCCTTCAGCAGCATCTGCCACGGGTTTCGGTGCTACAAGTGATCTAATCTTTACTTTCAGAGTCTTTTGTAAGTTGCCAATATGAGCATGGTTTTTCAACCATCTGAGTAGTGTGCATTGTAACTCAGGAACCATGTGATTATCCTGCACAAAGACAAATAGGATCAAGAGAAAGTAAGCAGGCAGAATAAAAAATAATATAAGAACTTCAACATAAACGGATTAACCCAGAGAAGTAAATTCTCAGCCAACATCAGTCAATCAGCGATCATCTAGTAGCATTCAGCTAGCATTTTCAAGTTACCAGAAAAATTAAGGGGAAAAAAGGGCAGAGTCACCAGAGCTGAAGTATTACATCGAGTATTGCGTTCAATGAATCTGGCGAAACACCAATCTCTGAGGCTACATCTTTAGCATTGACTTTACCAAGATCAATCAACTGCAAAAGAAAAGGAAGGTTACCAACTGACCAGAAGAAGAATCTTCTCCAGCACTAAACGATCTCGCAATACCTTCTTCAGTATCATAGTAAAATTGAGAGCATAGGCATTGACATCTTCTTTATCATTCCTATTTGTTGAGTAATTAGCAGCAGGATGTAGTGCATCTCCATTTTCTTGATGTGACTCAGAATTTCGCCCATTATCTGGCAAGACCTCTCCGTCTAACACAACATCATTCAGCTTCCTCAGATCCATGCCAGCTGTTTCAATGTGAATGACCAACTCATAAACATTTCTTTCGCCAATTCCCAACTTGTGAGATTCATTTACAGTTAATGTCAATCTAGTGATGCCAACTAACATGGGAATCAGAATTACCTGACAAGGAAGTATCTCCAGTATCTTGACTGCCACTATCACTCTGGGCTTCTGAATGTTTAGAGCAAAAAGCACGTAACTCGACCTAGAAGATATGATAAAGATTAGAAACATCAATGAAGGAAGTAAAAGATCACAGCACAAAGAGCCTAGAAAAGTAATAACTTCTGCAACAAGAAAAATATTGTGCCAAAGATTCACAGGAGAATCCACAGTTAGGTTATTTTCTATATAATCACTGAAGTTTAAAACAATAGTTGTAACTGTCAGTTTCATCATTAATTAAATGGCCAAAGAGCGAACACCTCATCAGATCCAAGTTTTCCCCATATCTCCATTCGGTGTCTCGCCTCCCTCGCACAAATAGGATGGAATGAAGTTCTACAAGATCCTGATAAACATCCAATGAGTACTTAATCAGCGCCAAATAGCACCATAGCAATGAGAAAGAAATAAAAAGACATGGTAAAATTATAAAATAGATAGGCGCGATCCATATCTAAAATAACAGGAAGCTCTCCTTTCCTCAAAATCTTTCAATCCCTAAATAAGGCAATAACTGACTCCAACTAGCATAAACAAGTCCAGACTATGCTTACATAAAAGACGATATCAAGCAATCGTTGACACCCACCAGCGGGGACCCAGTAGCTTATTCGGAAACTAAAAATAAATATCTCCAGAACCATTACAAACCAGTAAGTTCTAAGAGTTAAGACTTAAGACGAAATCAATGAAAAGCTATACCAGTATATACTCCACAATCGAGTATATCAGGTTAACATGAAAAAGAAAGGCCTATAACAATAGGAATTTAAATACAAGTCCCCACTTAGTATCAGTTGTATGAGCTACTAGAATTAGTTTAACCCAGAATATGAGTGCCCATAAACATACCCTTCATGATATGGACTAAAATCCCAGAAGGAAATGTTGCTCAAAGTCAAGAAACCTCAAGAATAAGGTACCTTCATTAACTTAGCCTGTCCACCTAGAAATTCTCTCTTCAGGACAGGTTAGACACCCCTCTTTTAAATTAGAGTGGCATCTCACAATTTTTGCAGAGAACTACAGTGTAGTGT